>NW_017671869.1:57055-84498 GCF_001879085.1 Nicotiana attenuata
AAAAACAATTTCACAGAAAAATTCATTTCTCGGGCTCTCGACCTCGAAATTCGACTCCGGGCATATGCCCGAGTCTCATATTTTTCTACGGACCCTCCGGGACCGTCAAGTCACGGGTCCGGGTCCGTTTACCAAAAATGTTGACCAAAGTCAACCTTAATCATTTTAAAGCCACATTTTGAAATTTTTCATAGAATTTAACATATAAGCTTTCCGGCTACGCGCCCGGACTGCGCACGCAAATCGAGGCAAGCAAAAATGAGGTTTTCAAGGCCTCGAAAACACGGAAAAGAGAGAAATCCGGTTATGACCCTTTGGGTCGTCACATTCTCCGTGCTGGGCACTGTCCTAAGAAACTATTTCAGCTGTGTGAAATATTTCTCCAGGATTAAACAAGCTTACCTCTATTTTATTTAGAGGATACAGGAATCAGCAAAATTAAATATTACAAACCAAGCTAGCAAGTAGGTAAAAGGAAACAACTAATGTTTAATATTGGACAACAAAAGAAGAAGGGAGGCGTGAAAGGAGAGGAGAGGAATGGTATTTTTGCTGATGGTTATTTCCTTGTCAAGTGAGAGCCTATTTATGGTTGTAATTGCATGAAGCTCGGCTCTTGCATGGCAAAAACGTAGCTGAACATTTGCCACTTTTTGAACTTCTTTTGCCACTAGTCATGATCTTCTAGAAGGGCTAAAACACTTGTCCAAAGGACATTAAAATATTGCCACAGACTCATCTTCTCGAGCATGCAAATTGGGTTTTTATATTCGGAACACAGAGTCGTCCACAAATTGACAACTTTTGGCTGGTCGATTTTATGCGTAAAATGATCAAAACATATTATTTCCAACTCTTACGTGCTAAAAATTTAAGAATGCGAAACAAAAGTGTTGAGATGGAAGAAAACTGAAAGTGAAATAAGAAGAAGAAAGAAATGTAAAAGTGAAAAAAAGAAGCTGGAAAGGAATTAACAATTGGAGAAGGAGGTGTGAGGAGAAGAATAAATAAAAATAAAAAAAGAAAGAGAAAAATAAATAAATAAATAAATAGCAATAAAAAGGAAATTATATAGTTTTAAAAAGGCAATTTAACAAAAACAACAACCCATTAATAATCCCACTAGTGGGGTCTGGGAAGGGTAGAGTGTACGCAGACCTTACCCCTACTCCGAAGGGGTAGAGAGGCTGTTTCCGGGAGACCCTCGGCTTAGAGACTAGAAAGGCAATACACGTGCCAAATTATAATTGGCGTGTGTCATTCACTATTTTAGTTGAGACTGTGCTAAGTAACAGAAGGTGTTATTTATCATACTTCTAACAAATATAACGGGGTCAAAATGCCCCCACAAAGTGTAAGGGTGCATCTGATAAAGGTAGACAATCCCGGGGATAATTATGTATTATCCCTTTGAATGTCCAGTGAACAATGAATCCCTTCCATCCGGCGACCCAAGGGAAATAAGAGCCCGAAGAAGATCACAATAATATGTTTTGGTGTAAACAACTGCAAAATGTAGTATGTTCGAATTACAAGTGCAAATGTGTAAATAATTCTTTAACAATTTCACAATCAGCTTCATAAGAGGTCTCTTTCAGTTCATCTAGAGCATTGGTTAAGTGGTCAAGGTGGAGGTGTTATAGCGTCTCAAATATGATCCTATCCAAATAGTGATTTGTATTGAAAACAGAAGAAACCAAGAAGTATTTTTAGGGGGAACCGAATAATAGCTACAAGTCAAAGTACTTGTTTTGAACAAGTGTTTTTACTTAACATAAAAGAGTTTATTTACAAAAAGTAAAATAAATATGTAAGAAAATTGGGGAGGAATCCATTTCAGTTTCTCTCAAAACAAGTGGACAAAGTATAACTCTTTCGCTTGTCTCAACTTGAGTAGATTGACTATGCAGAGGTTCTTATATCGTTTATCCAAGTTTCCATCGTCGCAATTTACATCCATATTAAACCTTTTCTTAAATATATAGTTTAGTCCATGTATCTAGCCTAATACATTCATCACCATTTCACAATTCTAAATATTCGATTTAAACACACATCTAAAATGTCTCTCCAACCTCTGTATATCACGCACAAGTCTGAAAACCCTTTGAAAAAGCAAGTCTCAAAATATCAACCCTGATACTTGGAAGCCGAAAAGTTGGACCAAAACAAGGTATTAGTTTGGAGAGAAAGGTGAAGGAGAATGCATACAACTTTAACTATTAAGCTGAACGTGATTCATGCAAGCTGGCAAATGACAGAAACTACTTCAAGTGAAAAGCGCATATGCAGCGGTATAGTTGCGCATTAAAATGAATTCAGCCTCAAGTAAGACTATCGAAATTGCTTCTCTGTAAGCTTGTTAGATACTACAGCATCAACATTGCCCCGAGGAGGGGTATGTACGTATCATGAACCCCTGCCACTACTCAAGTAACATCGCATAGCTTTATCATTTTGAAAAAAATAATATGGAAACACATAAAAATCCCTGTATATTATCTCAAGGTATGACAAACGCCTAACAAAATTACATGGTCCATCAAAACTTAGCAACATTTCCGAAAACATCTGATTGCACAACAAACATCTGTTGACAATACTAACTAAAACCAGGAACTCATTCATCTTCCTGGCTGCGCAACCTAGCAAGCTTGTTAGTTACTACAACATCTAGTTGGGCTGCTCGCTCGACAATCTCCTTCCTCTTCCTGGTGGATACATTATGTGCAATCTCTGCACAGTAAGTCCTGTAAAGAAAGAGCAATCAGTTGAGATTGAGACCACCGTGTAAACTACGTGCAAGAAAACAATCTTGCCTTTTGCATTACCTATTGTGCATCAACAAAATATCAAGTTCACTTGCATTGTGTACAACAAACTTCTTAAAGCCATTAGGAAGATAATGACGAGTCTTCTTGTCTGAACCATAGCCAATGTTGGGCATCAAGACACATCCCTTGAACTTTCTCCTGACTCTGGAGTCAATACCCTTTGGTCTGCGCCAATTTGTCTGTAAAAATTACATTGAAGAATCATTTTCAATTAGTAACCCTAAAGCAAGTGTAACAAAGTGCATACTTCAAGTGTCTAGCAAAGTGCCAAATTAGGACTAATTCTTTGAGTCAAGCGAAGTGTTGAATACAACTAAATACCTATAAGCTTTTTCAGCTAGCATTTGCATTTTGCAGGGTCAACTTTAACTCAAGATGAAAAGGGTTCATAAAATAGAGCACTAAATGAGTACACATGCCTTTTTAATGAAAGAGATGTAAGCAGGATTAAAGTAACAGGAAGCTTATTGATAAAGAAGCCAACTGTGTCGCAAGACCTGTTCTATAGTTTAGTTTCTGCCCGTAAAACGAAACATCCATCAACAGAATAAAGTCTGGACATTTGATACCATAGGCAAGAAATTATTTAAAATAAAATTGAAGGAAAACTTGAAAAACGAAACAAAAAACACTACAAGAAATTGTTCTAGATGCAATCTCAGCCGAAAGATGGTGATATTTTTATACTAATCACTGGGTCAGTCAGGAATGTTGGAAATAATTCATCATTGACTGCATCAGCATCTAAGAAACACTTTTTTAAGAACTTAAACCAAACCACAAAACACTATAAAGATGAAAAAGGAAAAACTACAAACCTTAGAGGAGAGATATGATTATAAGATCAGATGGTAGTGCATGTTTTAGAATTCATCATTGAACTCTACAGATAAGGTGGATAAGCATCATCACACCTTAATATGCATATCCTCCACAAACAAGCTTAAAATGAAATAAAAAAAGCTAAAACCAAGCTAACACTAAAAAAGGTTGCTCACAATACAGCAAAACAAATAGCTTTACAGTACCAAAATAATAACTACAGAGAAATTTTATTATGCCTCAAAATAATACTTATAGAGATGTAAGCAGGCTTAAAGTAACAGAAAGCTTATTGATAAGGAAGCCAACTGTGTCGCAAGACCTGTCCTATAGCTTAGTTTCTGCCCGTAAAACGAAACATCCAGCAACAGAGTAAAGACTGGACATTAGATACCATAGGCAAGAAATCATTCATAGGAAAATTTGAAGGATAACTTGAAAAAAGAAGCAAAAAAATACTGCAAGAATTGTTCTAGATGCAACCTCAGCCGAAAGATGGTGATATTTTTATACTAATCACTGGTGAATCAGCAATTTTGGAATAATTCATCCTTGACTGCATCAGCGTCTAAGGAACACTTTAAGAACTTAAACCAAACGATGAAAAAGAAAAAATTGCAAGGAGAGATATGATTATAAGATCAGATGGTAGTGCATGTTTTAGAATTCATCATTGAACTCTACAGATTAGGTGGATAAGCATCATCACACCTTAATATGCATATCTTCTACAAACAAGCTTAGAATCAAATGAATAAAGCTAAAACCAACCAAATATAAGATACTAACATCATTGTTTAGGAAGAATCAGATATGATGTGTCAATCACCACCTTGCAAATCCAATATTTTGGATGCAACTTAAGACTGGGGCGACAATAAAAATCATCATTTTCCCTTTCCGACACAAAAAACAAAGATACCAACAAAATATCTCTAACGAACAAGCTTATATTAATGTCAACACAAAAAAATGAGTTTTTTTCATTATTACTGAATAATAAGAGTCAGATCAAGCTAAAACTAAAAAGAGTTACTTAAAATACAGAAAAATAAATAGCTTTACTGTAACAAAATAATAACTACAGAGATTTTCTTACGCCTCAAAGTAATACTTATAGAGATGTAAGCAGGCTTAAAGTAACAGAAAGCTTATTGATAAGGAAGCCAACTGTGTCGCAACCTGTCCTATAGTTTAGTTTCTGCCCGTAAAACGAAACATCCAGCAACGGAGTAAAGTCTGGACATTAGATACCATAGGCAAGAAATCATTCAAAAGGAAAACTTGAAAAAAGAAAGAAAAGATACTGCAAGAATTGTTCTAGATGCAACCTCAGCCGAAAGATGGTGATATTTTTATACTAATCACTAGTCAATCAGCAATTTTGGGAATAATTCATCATTGATTGCATGCATCAGCATCTAAGGAACAATTAAAGAACTTAAATAAAACCACAAAACAATACAAAAGTGAAAGGAAAAACTGCAAACATTAAAGGAGAGATATGATTATAAGATCAGATGGTAGTGCATGCTTTAGAATTCATCATTGAAATCTACAGATTAGGTGGATAAGCATCATCACACCTTAATACGCATATCTTCACAAACAAGCTTAGAATCAAATGAAAAGGGCTAAAACCAAACAAATGTAAGACACTAACATTATAGTTTGGGAAGAATCAGATATGATGTGTCAATCACCACCTTGCAAATCCAATATTTTGGATGCAACTTAAGACTGGGGCGACAATAACAATCATCATTTTCCCTTTCCGACAAAAAAAAAAAAAGATACCAACAAAATAACCATAAGGGACAAGGTAAACAAGCTTTATCCTAATGTCAACACATAAGAAAAATGAGTCTTTTTTGCTATTACTGAACAATAAGAGTAAGATCAAGCTAAAACTAAATAAGGGTTGTTTACAATATATATATAACAAATAAATATCTTTACAGTAACAAACTAATACCTACAGGGAGATTTTATTACGCCTCAAAAAACCAATCTTCTATATTGAGATTTCAAGATTAGTTTAGATACTAGAACCAAATCATAAAACAGCACAAAGAGGAAACAGAAACCCAAAACCTTAAAAGAAGGATGAGATATGCTATAAGATCAGATGGTAGTGCATGCTTTTGAATTCATCATTGAACTCTACAGTTAGGTGGATAAGCATCATCACACCTTAATACACATATCTTCCCCAAACAAGCTAAGCATCAAACAAAAAAAGCAACTAACCCAAACAAATAAAAAAAATTAATCTTATTCATTACTCATTAGGAAGAATCAGATATAACAAGTCAATCACCATCTTGCAAATCCAATATTTTGGATGCAACTTAGACTGGGGCGACAATAAACTATCATCATTTTCCCTTTCCACCACAAAATAACAAAGTTAAACAAATTTATGATAAAACATAAAAAATGTCTTTTTCACTATTACTGAACAATAAGATTCAGATCGAGCTAAAAAAGGGATTATTTAATTGTAGAGACTTAATTAAGCCTCAAAATACAATCGTTTTTCATCAGATTTCAATATTAGTGAACAAATAAACTCAAATAGAGCTTAAAACATAAACGGGGTCATAGAAAATGAAAAAATAATACCTTGACAGTGATTCTCCTATCACTTTGATGCCTCTTAAATTGCTTCACCCTTTTCTTGATTATCGTCTTCTTCAGTAGAGGAACCGCCATTGTTACTCTGCTATATACACAGTTAAATAACAAGCATTAGATTCAAAACCCATATCAAAAATACATTGAAATGGACATACTGAGAAAAAAGAGGCTCACTGTTAATTAGGGTTTCTTCAGAACCGCTGGGTATTCTGGATGAGAGGAGTATGTTAGGTTTATATAGGAAGCAGTCGGGCATTAGCTAGGGTTTACAGGAGTGAAGTTACAAAAAAATAAAAAAAACAATCTACGGCTATAAAGTTCCTTTATGAAATTTACGGACCTGATTGATCAAGGATAATATGGTCTTTTTCATCTTAAGAAAAATCAAGGATTATATGCTCTAGTGTCTGATTATAAAACTATAGCTAAAGTCTTATGATTATTTAATTTTCAGAAATTAACGATATATATTTATGGTTAAAAACTTAGTTGTATCGAGTGTTTGCATCATACTTCCTCCGGTCCATTTTAATTAGTTTTTTGGTTTTTTTTGTGGTCCATAATATTTTATTTTTTCAGATATGAAGAAGGAATTAACTTCTTTTTTTCAAAGTTGTCCTTGGAGTAAAAAACTTAGATAGTATTTGCTATAGTTCCAATGAACAAATTAAGGTTTTATGGTCAATTTTATTGTTACTTAATGGTAAAGGGTGAATTCCTTAATATATGTAAAAACGGCGAAAAAAATAATTGAAGTGGACCGGAGGGAGTACAATAGTAATTTACTATGGTTAAGTAATAAATTAAAGTGAGAATGTGTATTAATTAACTGCTATTGTTTAGTGATAACCATGCTTGTGAAGAACATGTTATGTATTAGTATAGTTTGATGTAAACACCTTGTGTTATCTAATGTCTGATCATAAAACTATAGTAAATTCTATCATAATTTGACTTTTACACTGTAATTCTTATGAAACAATAAAAGAAGAAGAAGAGTATTGCAGAGAAAAAGAGAGAGAAGATTCTTATTGATTTTGGGATGAATTATAATGGAATAGAACCCTCTATTTATAGGGAGAGGGTGACTTAGCCACCAAGTAATAAACTCTAGAATCTCTCTAAATATAGACATTCACCATAAATAAAATTCTATTTATAACACTCCTCCTTGAATGTCTATTCAACAGATAATGTGCCTCGTTAAAACCTTAACTAAAATAAAACCCAGTGGGAAAAAAATTCTAGAAAAGGAAAAAGAGTACACATATCTAACAATACGCCTTTTGGTTGCCTCGTTAAAAACCTTGCAAGGAAAACCCGTTGGACAAAACCTTGTAAGGGGAAAAGAGTACAACGCGTATTAACTCCCCCTCATGAGAGCATCACTTCACATTCTTAAGCATTTGCATTCCAATCTTGTGCACCATCTTCAAAAGATCTTTGGTAGAAATTTGCTGAACAAATCAGGCATATTAACTTGAATGAATATATTGCACCTTGAAATCATCATTCTTGATAGAGATGAATTGTCTTCATATGATCTTGTTGGAATCGTCAGTTCAATATCTTCACATAGAGGTGAAAACTCTTGGTATTATATTATCATGCCTATAGTTATAGCAAGATACATTTGTGCACAAATTGCACTGAGGAAGTGGTACTTCAAGATCAAGAATTGTATATGCTTCAAGCGATTTAAATCCTTCAAGGATTGTCGTATAAGTCATATAGTAGACTTTAATTAGATGCATATCAAGTTTTCATGTCATGCTAGACAAAGTAGGTAGATAGAATTCTTATTGATATTGGATGAATTACAATGGAATAGAACCTCTCTATTTATAGGGAGAGAGTGACTTAGCCACCAAGTAATAAACCCTAGAATCTCTCTAAATATAGACATTCACCATAAATAAAATTCTATTTATAATACTCCCCCTTGAATGTCTATTCAACAGATAATGTGCCTCGTTAAAACCTTAACTAAAATAAAACCCAGTGGGAAAAAATCTAGAAAAGGAAAAAGAGTACACATATCTAACAATACGCCTTTTGGTTGCCTCGTTAAAAACCTTGCAAGGAAAACCCAGTGGGACAAAACCTTGTAAGGGAAAAGAGTACAACGCGTATTAACTCCCCCTGATGAGAGCATCAATTCACATCCTTAAGCATTTGCATTCCAATCTTGTGCACCATCTTCAAAAGATCTTTGGTAGAGATTTGATGAACAAATCAGCTATATTAACTTGAATGAATATATTGCACCTTGAAATCATCATTCTTGATAGATATGTAATGTCTTCATATGATATTGTTGGAATCGTCAGTTCAATATCTTCACATAGAGGTGAAAGCTCTTGCTATCATATTATCATGCATATAGTTATAGCAAGATACATTTGTGCACAAATTGCACTGAGGAAGTGGTACTTCAAGATCAAGAATTGTATATGCTTCAAGCAACTTAAATCCTTTAGGGATTGTTAAGTCATATAAGCCATATAATAGACTTTAGATGCATATCAAGTTTTCATGTCATGCTAGACATATAAGATATCGGAAACTGGTTGCACATACCATTGACTTATACTTTCAAGTGTTTGAACTACATGTTCAAAAGTACCTGTCTTTCATATGAAACCAATTCTATTTGAATTGTTTCTCTAGACTTAAGATCCTCATATATATTTAGCGCTATTATAGATGTCGACGAAAAACATTTTATATCGGTTCCAACCTCCTTATTTTTCATAAAGACATAACGTAGAGATCTCTTCATTCATATATTCAGGTACCTGAATCTCTCATGAGATTTTATGAAGTGTTATGTCATGTGATCTTCTAGATCACTTGCCTCCTTTATTATGATCATTTAGATCATTTGCTCATCTTCTTTATCAAGAAGTTTATTCGAAACCAATTTGTCTATACGCTTCAAGCGTACCATAGACTTTGTCCTTCTAGGACTTAATAGGAGCATTTGCAATGAGAATATAGTTAATTTCTTTGGGTCAGCAAATGCGTCTGGCATGCTTTGCAATATATTGCAACTGAATTATCCTTTTATGAACTTCAAGTTCATATTATCTTATTCGAGGATCTAGATGTATAAATGATAATTCATTCCACGTAACATTTTCTCAACTGTTTATCATGTCTCCCCCTCATGTTAGAAAAACTAACTTGTTTTCTCAACTTTGAGAACCCATCTTTGTGCGTTATGATGTTAATCAAAATATACACCGCACATCAATAATAATAAGGTGGAATTATTTGGTTCCTGATCATGAACCACCTATGAGGGGAGAAATTAATATACTTTCGTATATAACGTATATCAAACTAGTATATAAAACTTTGTTCTCATAAGCAATTGTTTAGCTATTAAGTAGAGGCACTTAATAAATTATTTTGCTAAACCAACTGTGATGTAAACCAACTTATCAAGATGAACTTCTTGAATAGAAAATCTGGAAATTATGCTCGAAATTAAATTATTGAGCAAGTTACCTCGCAAACACCATGTTGCGGGTTATTAATAACCGCACATGTAACCATCTCATAGATGCATCTTATGTGGTATACATGGCAGGTGAATGGGCCCATATTCACCTTTGATATTTCCAGCATTCATGGGATTCAATCCCAATTTTAGTTGGTCTATTAATTAATGAGAACAAGCAATGTAAGAGAATTCGTAAAGAACTTTCTAGTTCTTTAATATTTACCCATGTGAATTCTCTTTTATTTTTGCACATCATACTTGAATTAACATGGCTAAACCAATTATGCCAACTGGATAAATTATCAATATTGATAAACTTCAGGTTTACACCATGATGTGTGCAATTATGAATAAACTCCAAGTTTATTATGATATGGGATTTTATATCAATAAATATCCACTTCATTGTGGTATTCTTTTATTTATGTAGTACAAATTGGAGAATAAAGCGGGTAGCTTTTCACATATATATTACCCCGCTACAAGTTGTAGTAATAGAAGATATTAAATCTTTCCTTTATTTATAGTCTCAATATAATCAACCGCTTTCGCGTATACTTTAGAAATTGAATAAGTTTCTTTGAGACTTACTACAACACAATACATTATTGGTAATTAATTGCGTTTCTCCCAAATAGTATAATTGGCTATTGCAGAGTTCTCAATTAATTTTGTAGTACCACATATTCATCAACACCCATATGGTGAATATCTCTTTTAAAGAGAAAGTTATACCATTATGGTTATGGTCAAAATTATATGCAAGATCTGTTTCTTGCATTACCGTTGTCTTTTAACAATCACAACGCCAAAATATTTTGGCGTACAATAGGTACGTGACCAATGACCATTCATGCCATAATAATGACATTATTTTCTTATATCATCTCAAACCTTCTTTTAGAGGTGAGTGCGGTATATCACTACCACTAGCACGTTCATATTCTTTGAAGAATGAATATGTATTCATAAATTAGATGTTGTCACATTCACATCATGACTGGACCATAATCATCTATATGTGCTTTACAAAATCTCATGTCAAATCGATGACAAATATTTTTCACAGAGTGAAAGATTATTTTGAGAATCCTTATTGTTCTCATTACCACAAATGATGACGATTATAATTTCGTCTATTGCCACGTCCATATCCATTGATACATTCATAGTAATAATGTTGTCTTCTTTCAGACTTATCACATACTGCTATCACATTCTCTTAAGAGAATGAGAATGGAGCAAATTCAATGGGACGGGTTTTCAATTCTTTGCCCACAATCATACATGAATTTGATCATGGCGAGGCATAGAATTTTTACCACTTCAGGTGGTTATAATTTCTTACAAACTACATTAGAGTTATAATCAAACTTTGTTGTCTTTGCCTGTATTTAAAATCAAAGTATAGAATAAACGAGAAAAATACGGTAAAATACTTACCTTAAATCCAGAATTTAATCATGAAGGAAGTTCATGGAATAATTAACAATCATTATGCTAAATCCCAAAGCTTCTACTCAATTGGTTAGAGTCTCGTGTTGATAACGTGTTATGAAACAATAAAAGAAGAAGAAGAGTATTGCAGAGAAAAAGAGAGAGAAAATTCTTATTGATTTTGGGATGAATTACAATGGAATAGAACCCTCTATTTATAGGGAGAGGGTGACTTAGCCACCAAGTAATAAACTCTAGAATCTCTCTAAATATAGACATACACCATAAATAAAATTCTATTTATAACAGTATTAAGGTATAAACTTTCAAATGATTAGTGACTAATGACCTTAAAGTTCAACGAAATTTAATGGATGCCAGAGTAAGTTTTTGCTAGATGCACTTTTTATCTCTTTTTGTATTTTTTTTTCTTTGAGATTCATTTGGTCTAAAATGTATAATTAGTAGGCGTTTGGACATAAAAATTAGTATAATTTTTTTTTTAAAAGTAATATTTAGAGTTAAGTTGAAAAATGGTACTTGAATTTTGAAATTATGTTTGGACATGCATTTCACTCGAATAAATGTTGCAATTTTTTGAGTGGGGAAAAATACTTTTTCTGAAAATCCTGAACATTTTTGAAAAAAATTCAAAAACTTGCACAATTTCATGAACAAACATATTTTTTTAAAAAAAAAATTATAAAAGCCTAAGTCGTATTAAAGGCAGATGGTCAATCACCTGGTTACTTGCACTACCAATTCTACAAGTTAATAATACCTCACACTCATGTTATTTATATTAAGTGGGATATTATATTGTTAGTCCGCTATACAAGTGTTCAAACGATAAAAATTTCCACTATGTTTTCTTTTTTTTTTTTTTTTTGGCGGAGGGGCCGGGGGAGGGGGGGTAGGGGGGGGGGGTAAATAAAGGATTTTATTAACCAACTGAAAAAATTACATCAGGAAAAAATGTCCATTATATTAAATGAAGCTTAAATATAGTATTCAAGAAACTTAGTAATTTAAAACTTTATTATTGGACTTCTAAATGATTGATGCTGCAAAATATTCCTCTCACCATAGCAGACTTAGTAGGCGTTTGGACATAAGAATTGTAAAATTTCAAGAAATGGTGAAAATTTTTTTTAAGTGAAAATGATATTTGAAATTTAGAGTTGTGTTTGGACATAAAATTCAGTTTGGGTTGTTTTTGAAGTTTTCTGAGTGATTTGAGTGAAAATTTTGAAAAATAGCTTTTTGGAAATGCTGATTTCGAAAAAAGTGAAAATTAAAAATTTTATGAACAAACGCTGATTTCGAAAAAAGTGAATTTTGTTTTGGAAAAAAGGAAAAAAAATATTTATGTCCAAACGGGCTCTTAGTTCTATTAACAGTCTTCCATCAAAACGTCCTCTAGTTTGATTTCAGCTAAGATATCCTTATACCTTTTTGTTTCGTATAACTACTAGTTTTAGTATATGTGCGTTGCACGTGAATTTTGCGTCTATCAATAAAAGTGCATAGAATATTGAACAAAAAATAAATTTTGAATATAGACTTAAACTCATAATAAGTACTTGTTTTTCACCTAATAACAATGATTGAACATTTAGGAAAAAATTTTAGTTTGTGCATCAACGTTATAATATACAGTAAGTAGTCCACATGAGTTGGACAACATACCCCATTATTCTTCAAAGTTTTCCCAATGTTTAAGTCCAATTTATTTACAGATTGTTTATAATACCAACCAAAAGTTTATTTACAGATTTACATCTTAATATCAAATATACATTTTTAAAAAAAAATTGAACTAAAATAAGGATTTAGAGTATTAGAAAATTTTATTTCCTAACAGGACAATATACCCAAATTTTATGCGTAGTTTATCTACAACTGTCGAAATTCAATAAATGGGATGTACCTTTCAAAACACAATATTATAAATTATTTTCATGCGCAAGGTAATTATATTAATTAGCAAAATTCTATATTATGAGTGAAAAAAAAATTCTTGCACCACACCTTAAAATTAATATTCTGTGAAGATTTATGATGAACGAGATATAGTCCAAACGGGAATAATTATTTTTCATGAGATAATGAAAATTGTTTGCCTAAACGGATAAAATTGTCAAAAATCTAGTTAGATGCAAGGACGTCAATTGGCATTCTCTATTCTTTAAACCTATTTTGAGATAACCAATTGGTACTATCAAATAATATCATAAAATTATTGTGCCCGGGGTTAAGCACTTAGGAAAGAACAATTGAACATTGTCCTAGGCCACAAGGCTCTCAAGTTTTATCTTTCACTCTGTCTGAAGCGAGTTATTCTTATTTAATGTCTTGTGAAGGACAACAGATACCAAACAAAAATTATAATGATAGTTTCGATTCTTGATTTTGTTATTTTTCCAACGATGAATTATCCGTTGAGTATACATAAGGAAGATGGTTCATGGAATATAATTATACAAATTAAGTAAATGTAAAGTTTCAAGGTACTCCTATCTTAATTAAGACTTCTAATTTAAAGAGTTAGAATCCATAACAAGTTCATATAGTTGTAAAAAGAAAAATTTATGTTGCTGGAATGTAAAAATATACGTGAATAAACACAAGTTTCTTTTGAATAAAGATATTAATGACTTCAAATTCCTAATTATTAGTTATATTATATAGTTTAAATAAGAAAAAATTTATATGAGATAAATTTTAGTCGATTTTAAAGTCCTAACTATTTATCTTCTACATAACTCAAATAAGAAAACATTTAATAACCAAAATTTTAGTAGATTCCGAAGTCCTAAATGTTAGGAAGCTAATTAAATTACAACTTTGTCCAATATGAAAATTATTTTTAAAGGGTTAAAAAGGCGAATGACATATCATTAAGGATTTCGTGTTTTTAATATAGCATAGATAGATTACTATAATCTTGCCTTTTCTTCTGCTAGCATTTGTAAAACCAGTCAACCAGTTCTTCACACTCCCAAGAGTGCTTTAACTCCAACCAGCAAAACAAATGCCATCACAAAGAATCGATGAACAGCAAATGAGAAATATTAGCCATCATCACCATTGATGATAGCCTACTGAATGTTTGTTGATAGGGCATCGGGTCAAATTTGATGCTCAATACCAAATGATTGATAGTGCGAAGATACTCGTGCTACTAAAAGATCTTCTATGCTTTTGCAGGTAAGTTGGGAGTCATATACATGTATACAAATATCGATATCATGCCGTAATGTCTACAAAACAAACTTTACTAGGAGGACAAGTGTTCAGGCAGCTATAAATTGAAGAATGAAACTCATATGAGTTTGGTGAGGAGGGGATGACATCAACCCAGTCTCTATCTACCATCTCCACATACTGATTTGGCTTTAAAATGGCTTCAAATTGAAGTTTGTCGATCTTCTTAGTCAACTTCTTTGCAAAATCAATGGAAAATACCATGTTGAAGCGTTCTTCCGAGTAGCCAGCATCCCGGAAGACTTGGATCCCCGCATTGGCTTCACGTGAGCTAGTAAAACCAAGTAGCATCTCCCCATTTATGCATTCTTGATTTTCAGAACAGACCTGTATTGAGCACCAATTAGTTACACAGATTCACAGCCCATACGATACCACTGATAATACCAATTAGAACAAGGAGAAGAAAGAGTCGACATACTATTTAAGACAGATTTAGAAGTACAAGAAAGAGGCGCTAATACATGCTATTCAAGACGCCAATTGCACTTAGCCAGAAGTAAAATGCACAAGTCAACAACTAGCCAATATCTGAACTCTCACCTGAATATACTCCACGCCCATCACATGTAAATGCTCTAGTAGGTTCTGTGATGAGAGCAAAGTAACAATTCCTGCTGATCCAGCTGGTTGTTGGAGTATCTCCCAAGGTGATTTCATCAAAATTTTATGCTTGCTTTCTTCTTCCTGTGACGCAGTGACAACAGGGAGTTTCTCTTCTTCCAAGAACCAAACCTGCGAATGACATAACAGGAGTAAAAACTAAGAAATTGCATGCTGGTAGACTTGTTATCAGGTCAATAATGATGATAAAATTTTCTTCCCGCAAAAGAGAAAATGAATGTAGTTTACATCAAACAATTCAAAAACAAAGCAAATAAAACTGTAGCTACACAGCTGTTAAATACTCTAATCTCAGTCTAAAACACTGGCTATAATCATGTCATAGAACTTCCCTCGGAAGTAAATGAGAATTATTTGGTCTTTGCTTTATTTGGCCCAGGGTAAGGGATTATCTAGAATCAGGAGATGCAACAGGATTAGGCCATAACACGACAATCTTTTCACAATTGCAGGTCATACATACGACTTAGAAGAAGTATAGCTGCACCAATATTGTTTAGAGTTGCTATATCTGTTTTGAAGCATGACTGAATGAGTGAAAGTTTCAGTAAACAACAATACACTGGGTCATCTCCATATTCAGAATTTGAGTGAGGCAATCAAAGTGCTAACAGCAATTTTCTCAAGATAAAAGTGTGTATTAGTAACATTTAATCTAACACAAAAAAGATTTGATGGATGAACGTGATTTAAGCTCCTTATAAGATAATTCTGAACAAGCTTCTATCTGGCAGGTAACTAATTACATAGCAAAGATACATGCATCTACCTTCTCGGAGTTGAAAGAGAAGTAGTCATGATCCATGAACAATTGTTTGAGATATTCAATAGATTCAGCAGGACACACCAATATAAGAGGTACAGACAGCTGGTCCTCCGTCTGCAATTGACAAAGAAATCAATCAAATCATGTGTTCAAAATAACTCTCTCCAACAAGACAAGTAATCTCCCTGCATCATGAGAATATCCAAAACTAAACAAAAGGGACATGCAACTAACATGTGAATTACACCTGCATGTATACAAAGTAAACATAGCAGAAAAGGCATAATATTACTTGCCCCAAACTTTCCTCAGAATCGTCTAATGACAATAGTAATGTATGTGCAACCTACTTTCAAGCAATGGGCTGCAGGGAATGAAGTGAGTCAGTGGCAACTACTTCAATCCTGAATGGCCATATGGGAGATAGCATTCTGTTGAATTCAATTTACAAAACAGTATGTCGACTCTAGTCTACTACTGAAGGAAGGACCACCTTGAGCAGTCTGAGGCTGTCATCTACCAATGCCTTGATATGCAGATAGGCAATGTCCTCATTATTATGAGAGCCAACAGGTTCAGGAATAGAAGACCTTCCAAGCATTTCTCCCAAAGCTAAAACAATCGCAACCTTGCCGCAAGATATGAGGCCGCGACCCTGCTCTTGCACTTTAGAACAAATGCTGGAATGTTCCACATTTTCTTTTGAAAGGAATTCTTTTGATATTTTTAATGTATTTGAAACTTCTAAAGCATTAACAAAGTCTGGAAAGCTCCATCTGCAGCAAGAAAACAATTGTTGAATTTGTCAAGGCAAATTATAGTAATTCTCCTACCCCCCCCCTACCCCCCCCCCTACCCCCCCCCCCCCCCCAAAACCCAAACCCCCAAAATAAAAGGAATAAGAATGAGTATGATCATGAGATGAGAATCAATATCAGGTAAATGGACCTAACCTACTTTCTTCACTGCATTTGTACTTAAACATTTAGGATATGAGATGTCGGTGTAAAAGATCAGTTAGCCTACCTAAAGCTTGCATGACGTATACTTTAGCAGGTCAGCAAGTATCTAATTCCAAATTACAGGAAATAAACTAAAAGCTGCACCTCTTATATGGCATCTTCATATTCTGCAATGCATGCTGAAGCAACATTGAATTTACATCAACTATCTGGTCTGCAAGGAAGCTCCTTTGGCCTTTCTCGCCGTATCTAAAACCATGAAATATATGATCTTGTTCCATTTCATGTAATTTCTTCTTGGCTGCTATAAGGCGTTTCTGAAACTTTTTTCTCTCTTTCCATTCCTGAATATTGCAGAATATGAACAGTGTCAAAAATGCTAGATCAACGTTATAGAAGTACCAGCGACAATCAAAGATGAGCACCGAGAGAAAAGCAACTTTAGAGGCACTTTTCAAATGAGCAGCACTAATCTGGAGCAGTTAAGTGCGAACTCTCATCAAGAATTGCCTTGTCATTAAGCTCAGATAACATATTTAAGAATTCTATTAATGATAGTAAATGCACAATATACGAGAAAAGTGGGTAACCAATTACTTCAGATGTTAGAGAACCTATCATGCTGCATGTTATTTTTTGATAATCAAATTCCTTATTGATTCACACCAATGAGGCATAAAAAACTATTCACGATGTGAACAAATGGTGCAAGTACTATCTTCTAACAAGTGGCACCAATCATCTGTACTTCTCTTTGTACAAAAAGTGTTATTTATATCAAATAGCGAATGAGTCAACCGAAAGCTGAAAGTATGCATTGAGTAAGGTTTTTAGGATAAGAAGAGATAAGAGAGGAAATATGCACTGCAAGTTTAGGTACATAAGAAGAAAAAAGGTGAAGTAAGATTAGACGGAATTGTGGTGCCTAACAAGATGGCCAAAAACGTAATACAGAATTGAAATAGGATGACTAAATTGGATGAGACATATGGGATGTGCAATTAGATATAATTGCAAGTAAATACAGAACCCTGTAACAGCATGTGTCGATATAATAAATTCTGGCAAAATGGGGAAAAAGAAGCAACTCACAAGCTGTCGCCTCTCTTTCTTGGACCTCTCATCAGCACGGATATTTAACTCTAGAAGACCTTTAGGAGGTGTAATCAACATTTCCCTTTTACTCAAATCAACAGTTGGAACAATCGCTTCAACAAAAGGAACCCATACAAGCGGACCAGATGCACCTCCTTCCAGCCTTTGCTTTCCATTTCGATCAAGACTAATATTTGAGTCAAGCTCAACATGTAGGAGATCACTAGCTCCACTGTTGAAAACATTAATAACAGTTCCCACTGGTTCTCTAGTTTCCTGGAGCACATATTAGAAAATTCCTTCTAAGTGCGACTCACCTCCAATAGAAATTAAAACTAAAGAAACATCTACTTTTGGCGAAACTCAGATTGATGCCTTGGAAGACAAACCTTTAGAAAAACTCTCATCCCAACGAGGTCGCGGGTGTAAAATTCACCTTCTTCCAGGACTGGTCTATCTTCGTCCTTCACCAGTACAGTCGACCCAACAAGTTTTTGAGCCTGACGAAAATTGGAAAAACAAGATATATCAAACTTTTAAGCCCAAGGGTAAAGACTAGGTCCATTTCCAAAATATGCCTCAGAAAATACACAAGACTGGCATGAGATTGTAGTAAGCTGCCATATACTAGGCTAGCAACAATTGTCTTTGGTTGACAAAAGATGAGCCAAACATCGTCCATATTATAATAGTGCCATATAAAGTTCTTCGCCTTTAGTATACATGACATTACCACTTGTTTTAAATGACAGTGTGTGATTTGAACATGCATGATTCAGAATTGGTTCATCATAAAGAAAAGATAAGGCATATGGTGCATGAGGTAAAACAAAAGAGTGGGGGTCATGAAAACTCAATGTTATTACATCGTTACACTGACATCACCTGCTCTATTGTGTTGATTTCATGGAATCTAAGTATCCAACTCTTCTGTCCTGGATGACCTCTTCCCTCCACTAGTTCAATTTCTTGAACCATCTCTCTCCCTGAGACTTGCTGCCTCAACCATCGCCTTCCTGGCTGAATTAATAGTGAGTTCATACAATGGATATAGCAATGCATGCCAACAACAAGAATTCAGCCCCACTATTAAGTTGCTGATAGTTTCTACCTCGGAAAATCGCAATTCAGGAAAATCAGTAGTAGCCTTTACTCGAACCTCTCCTTGAAGCCCATGAACACTATATATATACCCAGTTTCAACAAAGTTTCCCTCTGTTTCGCTAGCCTCCAAGATCTCCTCAGTAGCTGAAATGCGACAGACATAAAAAGGTGTTTACTTGAGAACTGTGTGATTTTATAAAAACTGTTCATAAACTTTCTCATGAATGAGGACTACTTTGATACTCTAGCCCAATTTAGATGCTTGACAATCATTGCACCGACTCCACAGACGATAACAAATTCAGATGAATTGGTATTATCATGATGAAAATGAAATTTTAATTAGACAGCATACACTATCATAAGCTGATATCCTTCCTAGATAACTGAATATCCTATATAAATTTTCTATATTCTATGTTTGACTTGAAGCAGGAAACTTGTAATCGGATTAACAAAATTTAAATATTGCCTCGCACCTGCTTAAGGTTAGGGTAACAACATATCATGCTTAACAATATACAAAATATACTTACAGACAATACAACTAAAGATTAAGCAGTGTCAATAAGCCAAGCGAAAAGTTCAGACAATAACACCAAATTCCAGGTTTTGCTCAATTCCAGAAAAATAATCCTCAATAGAGGACAATTGTAATAAACAATCATGTTTCATTACCGCAAATTTCTATCCTCACAAGTTCGGGGTAAGGTGTGCGTACACACTACCCTTCCCAGACCCCACAGTGTTGATATGTTGTTGTTGTTGTTTCATTACCACAAATTAGAACAGCAGGTTGAATTAAGGAAAAACTCTTAAAAAGCACGCAAATTCAGTGCAGAAACCCAGTTAAGGAAAAAGTCAGGAAAAAAATCTAAGAAATATGAATGGAAGCTCAATAACCAAAAAAGATTGAAGCTTTAATACATATTCACCAAAAAAGAGACTTTACCAGTGCAGTGAAGCAGAGGGAGGGTGCTTTGGCGAACATGGAAAATCTTGAAGCTTGATTGAGCAGGAAAAGAAGATCCAATGCTTTGATTTCGAAAGGGAAGTGTTAGTGTTTGAGTAAAGAAGAGACCAACTGGAGCAGAAGAGATAGCGTTTGAACAAAAGGAAAGAGCTGCGCACCCCTGCATATTTTCTTGCCTCCACTGATAATACTGAACAAAGAAGAGTGTATTTTCGAAAGAAAAATCTGCAAGATAAAATCTCAGTACAACACTCTCTGCAGATAGTACAAATATTTATGCATTAAAATTCATGGTTCACTATGAAGTTATCAAATGGGCATCCCAGCTGGTTTTATTAGGGGTTAATTGAACAAATGCAAATGTTTCAAGTTAAGCATAAGTCTATCTAAAAAACCATGACTTTAGAATAATAATTGATATATTTCATATAATCCATATACGAACTCATATGTTTTATAGCCTGTTTGGTGCATATTATTTTCAAAAAAAAAAAATGTTTCAAGTTAAGCATAAGTCTATCTAAAAAACCATGACTTTAGAATAATAATTGATATATTTCATACAATTCATATGCGAACTCATATGTTTAATAACTTGTTTGGTCAAACTTCTCCAAGGCCAAAAATATAATTTTTTCAAAAAAATACTACTTTTTTTAATTCAAAATTGAAGTGTTTTGTCAAACTTTTAGAAGAAAAAAAGTACTTTTGAGTAGAAGCTGAAGCAATTTTGGAGAAGAAGAAAAAAATAGCTTATTCCCAAAAATATTTTTTGAAAAGTGTTTACCTCGAAAATACGAGTAACAATTAAATTTGATTTGTGGTTTAAATATAAGTGATTAGATTCAATACCAATTAATAATCAAGAAATATAAGGTAGAAGTGAAAGAAATAAGTTAATCAAACCAATATAACTCAGCAGCAGTGACCTCGAGGTGGGTATAGAGCAATGATAACTATCAAGCAGGAAAATTAAGTAAGAACAATAGAGCTAAAGGACAATTCTGATGAGCAGTAGGCAAAAAGTAGAGAATATATTCTTTTCTCAATGATTAGATGATGTTACAAATTATTGGGGTCCCCTTTATATAATAGGGGAATCCTAAATATGGAATATTTCTATTTACAGTAGGGAATATTCCTGATACAGCTGTCTAACCGCCTAGTACGGAATCGTACAATCATATTCCGGGATTTGCGCCATGATCTTGGGGATGTGGCAGGAATCTAGCTCATTCTGTTGTAAATGCATAACGATACTATTTCAAGGTTGATCATACTCAGCCTTGGAACTCTTCGTACTCCTATCTCTCGAGCATTGCGTTCTGTCTTCGAACTCGAACCTGGTCCACCGGGCTTGACCTCAACCTCGCCCAGACTTGGGCCTAGGATGGACCCTCGAGCCTATAAATCGGAGGCATATGATTTTGACCGTATACAGATAGTCCCCGCGTTTCTTAGAGTAAGATGATAAGAAACGATTTGATCCTCGTTTTCCCGGAGTCTTTAGTGATGATGTCATTTTCGTGACATAGGCGCTCAAAGTGACTGAAACGTCCCGTCGGTCCACTTCCCCAAAACATTGAATGCACGCCAGTAATGGTCGGCCACTAGCGCCGCCGAACCGTCGTTGCCCTTCTATAAATATGAGGCTATTCCTTTGAGTAAAGAACTTTACTCTTTCATTACATCTTTTCCTTCTTCATCTCTTTCTCTAATCGTCTGTTTCCACTGCCTCTTTAAGCGCCGGAAAACGCCTGGTTCTTGTAAAAATATCACATTCCGACACAGTCTGCATTCTTTAGCCTAAGATCATGGCTAAACTTCCAAAACGGTCCCCAAAAAAGATAGAGCGTCGACTTCTTCTACCTCTCAGCCGGCCAGACAGGTGGTGCCGCCGACTCTTGAAGAAATCACCCCCGGTCCTTGCATAATTAAGAAGGATTTCGGCATAGAAAATTCCCCCGATGTCCCGGGCCGATGCGAGCATGCATCTAGATATATTAGTCTGATATCGGAGAAGAACCTCGAAGCCATGAAGATGGACTGCGGCTGGGGCGATGAGGTCTTGGTTCAGATCCCGAGCCCGAGGAAAGCATTACTACCCACGTGGAGGGGTTTTTAAGTGTTTACACTTACCCCTTCACACTGGGTCCCCTCGATCCGGTGGTGATCGACTTCTGCAAAACATTCGAAGTCACCCTTGGCCAGATTCACCCCTCCTTTTGGCGCATCGTGATCATGCTACGCTACTTTTCTGAGAAGGTCGAGGGGTTGGAATTCACCCTCAACCACCTGATTCGACTATATCGGCCCCAACTATTTCGAGGGCTTATCAAGCTGCAACGTCGAACGACGAAAGCCTTCTTTGCCAGCAATGACGAAACCAAAGATCGAGGTTGGATGAGCCAGTTCAGAGTAAGGACTTCGGACGTCATCCCCAGGGATAAGATGCCATTCCCGGAGATATGGAATTTTAATCGTAAGTGGAGCTCTTCTTCCCAGTATTTATTCATATTCAGCTTTCATGTCTCACAATGCCTTCACCCTTTTTGTAGCCACTACCTGGGCACCTCACGCGGTCCCCGACCTCGAGGATTGGGTCCGAAATTAGCTTCCACCTCCTCCTACGATGAGCGCAAATGGCGTGAATTGTCGAGGGGCAAGTGGGAGGCCAAACATCATGGTACATTCGGTTGATACCCAATTTTTCTCTCATATATTTTAAATATGCATATATATTTTTAAAATAGTGCACATACATTATTATTAGATTTACAAACATGTATAAGTGTTTTTATAATTTT
This sequence comes from Nicotiana attenuata, assembly GCF_001879085.1. Taxonomy (NCBI): domain Eukaryota; kingdom Viridiplantae; phylum Streptophyta; class Magnoliopsida; order Solanales; family Solanaceae; genus Nicotiana; species Nicotiana attenuata. The sequence continues at coordinate 79,895 of NW_017671869.1, forward strand.
CCTATAATTTTAAAGGCTTTAAATCAATTTATTTCTGCATTTTTTATTATACAAATATCCAATAATTATCCCTTATATTATTTTTATGATGATTTAATCATCTAAATTTAAAATTTGTGCCCATATAGTACTTAAATATTTTAATTGTATTTTTATAATTATATTTGGATTTTTTAAGGCTAGAATTGCACATTTTGCAATAATAGCCCATATACACGCATAATTACATTATTTACATAAAAATGACTTTTTATATTTTTTTAATGTTAAGTAATTATTTTAAAAAATTTTCATGCATAAATGATATTTTTATTATTTATTAATTATTTTTATAAATTATTTTATTGATTTAATTGGGTATTTAAAATTTAGTCCTTTTTTCTAATTAAATTCAAACCTAGCCTAACCCAATTACCCCAGTCCAATACACTAACCAGCCCAATACCCCATACCCGTCCAACCCAGTACCCAAACCAGCTCAACCCAGACCCATACCCATTTTAAAACCCCGACCCAAGCCCTTGTAAAATCCTAGCCGTTGATCTCAAAGATCAACGGCTCCTAATTACTTCCACCCTTTTAACTATACTAAATGCCTAACCCTAATTCATTTTCCCCCACCCGCCGTCATGGAATCCTCTTGTCTCTTCCTTTACTCTCTCAAACCCTAACCCGCCATCACCATCCACCTGTGATTCCTATCCAGAAATGGAATCATTCTTTGATTCTTTACCATATCTGGTCTTACCTCTTTACCAGCTACTCGTTTTTGATATTACTTGGCTGGTTTGCCCCAAATGGCAAGTTGATCTCGAGAGATTCGAACCAGATCTGGTTCAAAAACTCTTATATTTTGGTTATTTCCGTCTATATTCATCCTAACCTCTCTGAGTACGAATACTTTTCGTATCTTTCCGTTAGGGTTTTGGACCTCTGGTTCAAACCAGATTTCGGTTCATTTTTGGTTCGCTTTAATGTTATTATTTACCTTGTTACTCGTCGAATCTGTCTATTCTTGGTTGAATCTCTTACTTACCCTAAAACTAAGGTTTAGATCTTTCCAGATCTGAAACGATTTTCATTTTTAGTATTTTTTCCTTTAATGTTTCAATATCTCCATCTCTCTGTTTTATAGTTTCTCTACTATTTCTGACCGATTTTATTTACCCTAAAATTAGGGTTTTGATTTTCAAAAGCAAACCAAATCTGTCATCTATGTGTATCTATTATAGTTGTGTTACTACTTCTAACTGATTTCACTTACCCTAATTATTTCCGTCTATATGTCTTTATATTTCTGCCTATTTTTCTAGGGTTTCAATTATTTAATTACTTCTCTTAATGTTTCTGTCCTTAACTCTGGCGTTAATTGTTGACTAATTTTATTTACCCCAAAAATTAGGGCTTTTGAAATCTTTACTAAGATTCCAGTCTTTCCTTTCTTTTATGGCACTGATATTTCCTTATCTGGTTCGATTTACCTGTTCTCATTATTTCCTTACCTTATTTGATCTGGTACTTGAACACTGATTGATTCTGTATAATATTTTCCCTAATTTAAGTAATACTTGCCTCATTTTATGCTATTATGTTCCGTTCATTGATTGAATCAGACTTAAATTGATTCTACTTCTATTTTCATTCCTTACTTGTGTATGATTGACTTGTTACCTTATTTGTGTGCTCTAACTCAACGCTATTTAAACCCTTCCCTTTTCCCCTCAAGACAAGACTCGAACTATCCCATTCTCACTACTAAAACTTAAGCTCCCTTGATCTCTCTTGTTCTGATTTCTGTGCTAAGTGTCTCCTGATTTTGGCCGGCTGAAAGCCAAGGCCAAAATTATTTTGGAACCTCATTGTTGTGGTATACTTACTTGCTTTCTCACTTAACTAGTATGCCATAACTTTTGCAATCCCATTCTCTATGCTTTGCTTGACTGGTCTGCTTTCAATTCCTAGCATGACTCTATCCTTTATGCGATTATGTGATCTCATCTAGCAGCATCGTCAACTTAGGACTAATTTGTTCTGAATAATATGAATCCCTTTCATAGTTTGGCCTAAAGCTCAACCTGTTTCATGCATTGTTGTTAATTCTACACCTGTTTTACATTACAAGCATGTAAACAGTTAGCTTGTTGCTTAACTCATATGTCATGTTTGTTTGAATTCAAATGTTTCTACCTGATTGTTTATGTGATTAAACCATGATTGTCCTAATTACTAGCATGAGTATTTAGCTTAACTAAACTTCAGCTTATTTGAACTATGTGTTTAAGTATGAATTCTGTATGTTTCCTTGGTGTAGTTCTGCCTACAACTCTATGTTCTTAATCCTGTTTTTCTGAAATCCAACTATTTTTAAAACCTACCCCTCCCTCTTTTACATACTCTTAGTCCCTTAGGTTCTCAACCACCCTAGTGTGAGCACTGCTTAGTTGAGACTCCTCTGAACTCTAACACACTGGGGGCTGGTTTTCCAATCTCTCATGAATTCTTTTCTGAATGTGTGGTTCTGGTGTGAGCATTGCCCGGGGTCCCTGAGGCCCTTAGGAACTTTGACACACTGGAAGCCTGGTTCTAATGTGCTGTGGGTGAATCATTGCTATGCTTCAAAGCTGTTATGTGGAAGGCCTGATTCCTATGTTTATTTGGGCCTATGAAGGCTCCCTATAGTGTAACTGATACCATTATGTAATTCATTTGGCTATTCTGGTCTGTAATAACTCTGTAATAACAGATTTGGGGATATTTAGTAAAGCTGGGGGTTTCTCCTTATATCTTTTGTTAAAACTGGGTAGAAATCCTGCCTATAGGATTTAATTATGTTGGTTGAATTATGTGAGCATCATACTACGCTTAGAAATCCTACCTATAGGACTTTCATGATCATGTTGATTCTGTATTTTACCTTTGCATGCTAGAGACCTTTCTTATAGGATTTTCTTTCAATTCTATGCATTAGAAATCCTGTTCATAGGATCTATACATTTTTCAACAAATGTGCATTAGCAATCATGCCTATAGGGTCTTGTTGTTTGAATTAACTATCCTTCCTGGCAATTTGTTTAGTTTCTGCCCGTACCCAGCTAATAGATATCATGCCTATAGGATTTAAATCCACTCAAACCTAGAAATCATGCCTATAGGGTTTAAATCAATCCGGCAATAGATATTATGCCTATAGGACTAAATCAACTCCCATTTAGAAATCATGCCTATAAGGTTTAAGTCAATTCAGTAATTAGAAAGCATGTCTATAGGAAATAAAATCTATATTTTTACGAGTCAAGATCAGTGCTACGCTTAGAAGCCATGTCTATAGGTCTGTAATTAATAAGCTCGTAGAAATCATGCCTATAGGATCCTGTTCTAAATTCAATCGTTATTGTTAATCACTTAGGCAACGTATCTGTAGGACTTAATAATTCTGGGTTTATAATTGTCACATTACTGCCTGAGGTGCCCAGATTCAGGCTGAATAAAATCAGTAGGCAAACAAATAGGTCTCAATGCTCGCCTTAACAAAGCTGTCTCTGTACTCAGTTTTCTCACATAGATATCCTGCTTATAGGATTCCTAAGTTAACGAAATTTGTTGATTCAACTGCGTGCTTTGTTGCCTATGTGTGGAGGTCAATATAAGCCTATACTTGCTCTTTATCTGAAAGTCCTATTTGCTTTTGTTTGTCGCCAAGATTTCACACTTTAAATAACATAGATTGGTCTAGAACCATCCCAAATAGAGGTCATAATACCTCTAGGGCCATAGGTAAGGGACGAGTACTGCACGCATAGGGTATGGTTTAGAATCAACTAGCGCGCTTAAGTAACAACTTAAAGATAGTAATTGGGTAGTAAGGTGATGATAGCCCGTGCGCTAATGCTATGAGTAACACCCCGATTTCAGGGAGTTACAAAGTATTGCATGGAATGATCCTATAGGCTAAAAAACTTAGGACCACCCCCTTACACTTCCGTTTAAAATAAATTGAATATTGTATTTGTCCAAATGGTTTTCTTCCTATTTTAGGCTAATTCGCTTAATTTAAGTTTGGCCGGGACCCACCATTGTGGACCTCGAGGGGTGCCTAACACCTTCCCCTCAAGGTAATTTAGAGCCCTTACCCGATCTCTGGTGATGTAAGCTGGTTATATAAGTTATTTGCTCTAGGTGCCCTAACGCACCTTAATTCATTAGGTGGCGACTCTTCTAATTCCCTAACCTCAAAAAAGGAGTTGTCCCAGAAATGTCGAAGCCCGATTTCGCGAGAAAAAGGGGGCGCGACAGCATGACGACTCTGCTGGGGATATCTTTAGGCTCTTACCATAACGAACTTGTTTGAGAATTAGTCTTTAAGCATGTCTTTATTATTCCGTCAATACTTGCACACCCCTTCCCCTCCGCACTCTATGTGAATTTATTTGCCTATCTTCATTTATGGTTTCTCTTCCCTGTTTTATCACTTTTTATTATGGAAACTGACTTGTCTCCTTATTTTTCTTTCTTAAATGTCTTTACGATTATTAAATACCGCATTTTATCATTATTTTTTGTGCAAATACCCGGCAACATGTTATTTTCTTTTTGCATAACTCCAT
>NW_017671869.1:84508-101798 GCF_001879085.1 Nicotiana attenuata
ATAAGGCTAAGCATTTCCTTCTCTTTGCATGAGACTAAGCCCTGTCTCAAATCTTGCATGAGGCTAATCCCTGCCTCCATATTTGCATAAGGCTAAGCATTGCCTTCTCTCTGCATGAGACTAAGCCCTGTCTCAAATCTTGCATGAGGCTAAGCCATGCCTCCATATTTGCATAAGGCTAAACATTGCCTTCTCTCTGCATGAGACTAAGCCCTGTCTCAAATCTTGCGTGAGGCTAGCCCTGCCTCCATATTTGCATAAGGCTAAGCATTGCCTTCTCTTTGCATGAGACTAAAATCTGTCTCGATCCTTGTATGAGGCTAAGCCCTGCCTCCATATTTGCATAAGTCTAAGCATTGCCTTCTCTATTTGCATAAGACTAATTTTTGTCTCATTCCTTGCATGAGGCTAAGACCTACCTCCATATTTGCATAAGGCTAAGCATTGCCTTCTCTTTGCATGAGGCTAAGCCCTGCCTCCATATTTGCATAAGGCTAAGCATAGACTTCTCTTTGCATGAGACTAAGCCCTGTCTCAATCTTTGCATGAGGCTAAGCCCTGCCTCCATACTTGCATAAGGCTAAGCATTGCCTTCTATTTGCATGAGACTAAGCCCTGTCTCAATTCTTGCATGAGTCTAAGCCCTGCCTCCCCACTTGCATAAGGCCAAGCACTGCCTTCTCATGAGACTAAGCATTGTCTCCTTTTGCATAAATGATGCTCTATTCTACACCTTGCATTATCTTCTTCTCTCGGGGCTAAGCTCTGCCCACAAACAGGACTAAGCTTTGTCTTGTTATCACCTTTGGTATCATGTCTCTGCACTTCATGGGCTGATGTATAGCCAACTTGTCCAAAGGCATCATAGTCCGAAGGCATCATCCTCATAGCCTGAAGACACCATATCATGGCCTGAGATCTCTCAATACTGCACATCATTATTCAAAGGCGTCATGGTTCAGAGGCATCATTCTCATAGCCCGAGAACATCATTTCATGGCCTGCGAATCCTTTATCTCATGATTCATGGTCTGGGACGTCATGGTCTAAGGACGTCATCCTCACTGTCCAAAGACGACCTTCATGGTCCAAAGGGAATTTGCATCATGTTTAGATTCTCGCAATAATCTATATACTTGCATGCATCGTGTTTTACAGTTTTGCAGCTAATTTAGGAAGTAACCGTTCTTCAAACGGGAGCAACCTTCGCTCCGGTTTCTGCTCATACCATTTACACCCTGTCATTATTTCAAACGTAACCGATTCCCATTAATTACTCGCCTTTACTCTATGACCGTTCAGATACCTGCCCTGTGATACATCCATTACGTTTCAAATTCACATAAATTCATTCGATACCATCCTACTCAAAAGAACCCTGCCGAAACACACGACCGTTCCTATAATAATTCCATCGGTTTCGCTCACCGTTGGGTCCAGAACTACACATGGCCTGATTCCTATAAAACCAGGGATATGTAGGAAGATCGGAGACCAGGGTGAGGCCTGTATTTTTTCAAATAACCTTATTCGGTCAAAATTGGGCATCATGTCTTTACCCGACAACTCTTTCATCCTTCCCGGGTAAAGAGGGGCAGCTATTGATACCCAATTATTCCCTCATATATTTTAAATATGCATATATGTTTTCAAAATAGTGAACATGCATTATTATTAGATTTACAAACATGCATAAATGTTTTTATAATTTTTCTATAATTATAAAGGCTTTAAATTAATTTATTTCTGCATTTTTATTATACAAATATCCAATAATTATCCCTTATATTATTTGTATGATGATTTAATCATCTAAATTTATCATTTCTGCCCATATAGTACTTAAATATTTTAATTGCATTTTTATAATTACATTTGGATTTTTTAAGGCTAGAATTGCATATTTTGCAATAATAGCCCATATACACGCATAATTACATTATTTACATAAAAATAACTTTTTATATTTTTATAATGTTGAGTAATTATTTTAAAACATTTCCATGCATATATGATATTTTTATAAATTATTTTATTAATTTAATTGGGTATTTAAAATTTAGCCTTTTTTCTAATTAAATTCGGACCTAGCCTAACCCAATTACCCCAGCCCAATACACTAACCAGCCCAATACCCCATACCCGTCCAACCCAGTACCCAAACCCGCTCAACCTAGAGCCATGCCCATTTTAAAATTCCGACCCAAGCCCTTGTAAAATCCCAGCCGTTGATCTCAAATATCAACGGCTCCTAATTACTTCCACCCTTTTAACTATACTAAACGCCTAACCCTAATTCATTTTCCCTCACCTGCCGTCATGTAATCCTCTCGTCTCTTCCTTTACTCTCTCAAATCCTAACCCGCCATCACCATCCTTCTGTGATTCCTATCCAGAAATGGAATCATTCTTTGATTCCTTACCATATATGGTCGTACCTCTTTACCAACTACTCGTTTTAGATATTACTTGGCTGGTTTGCCCCAAATGACAAGTTGATCTCGAGAGATTCGAACCAGATCTGGCTCAAAATCTCTTATATTTTGGTTATTTCCATCTATATTCATCCTAACCTCTCTGAGTACGAATATTTTTCGTATCTTTCAGTTAGTGTGTTGGACCTCTGGTTCAAACCAGATTTCGGTTCATTTTTGGTTCACTTTAATGTTATTATTTACCTTGTTACTCGTCGAATCTGTCTATTCTTGGTTGAATCTCTTACTTACCCTAAAACTAGGATTTAGATCATTCCGGATCTGAAACGATTTTCATTTTTAGTATTTTTTCCTTTAATGTTTCGATATCTCCTTCTCTGTGTTTTATAGTTTCTCTACTATTTCTGACCGATTTTATTTACCCTAAAATTAGGGTTTTGATTTTCAAAAGCAAACCAAATATGTGTTTCATCTCTGTGTATCTGTTTACCCTAAAATTAGGGTTTTGTATTTCTTCCTATTTTTCTAGGGTTTCAATTATTTAATTACTTCTCTTAATGTTTCTTTCCTTAACTCTGGCGTTAATTGCTGACTAATTTTATTTATCCCAAAAATTAGGGATTTTGAAATCTTTACTGAGATTCCAGTATTTCCTTTCTTGTATGGCACTGATATTTCCTTATCTAGTTCGATTTACTTGTTCTCATTATTTCCTTAGCTTATTTGATCTGGTACTTGAACACTGATTGATTCTGTATAATATTTTCCCTAATTTAAGTAATACTTCCCTGATTTTATGCTATTATGTTCTGTTAATTGATTGAATCCGAATTAAATTGATTCTACTTCTATTTTCATTCCTTACTTGTGTATGATTGACTTATTACCTTATTTGTGTGCTCTAACTCTGTGCTATTTAAATCCTTCCCTTTTCCCCTTAAGACAAGACTCGAACTCTCCCATTCTCACTACTAAAACTTATGCTCTCTTGCTCTCTCTTGTTCTAATTTCTGTGCTAAGCGTCTCCTGATTTTGGCCGACTGAAAGCCAAGGCCAACATTATTCTGGAACCTCATTATTGTGGTATAATTACTTGCTTTCTCACTTAACTGGTATGCCCTAACTTTTGCAATCCCATTCTCTACGCTTTGCTTGACTGGTCTGCTTTCAATTCCTAGCATGACTCTGTCCTTTATGCGATTATGTGATCTCATCTAGCAGCACCGTTAACTTAGGACTAATTTGTTTTGAACAATATGAATCCCTTTCATAGTTTAGCCTAAAGTTCAACCTGTTTCATGCATTGTTGTTAATTCTACACCTGTTTTACATTACAAGCATGTAAACTGTTAGCTTGTTGCTTAACTCATATGTCATGTTTGTTTGAATTCAAATGTTTCTGCCTGATTTTTTCTGTGATTAAACCATGATTGTCCTAATTACTAGCATGAGTATTTAGCTTAACTAAACTTCAGCTTATTTGAACTATGTGTTTAAGCATGAATTCTGTATATTTCCTTGGTGTAGTTCTGCCTGCAACTCTATGTTCTTAATCCTGTTTTTCTGAAATCCAACTATTTTTAAAACCTACCCCTCCCTCTTTTACATACTCTTAGTCCCTTAGGTTCTCAACCACCCCAGTGTGAGCACTACTTAGGGTCCTTGAGATTTCACTGAACTCTAACTCACTGGGGGCTGGTTTTCCAATCTCTCATGAACTCTTTTCTGAATGTGTGGTTCTGCCGTGAGCATTGCCCGGGGTCCCTGAGTCCCTTGGGAACTTTGACACCCTGGAAGCCTGGTTCTAATGTGCTGTGGATGAATCATTGCTATGCTTCAAAGCTGTTATGTGCAAGGCTTGATTCCCAAGTTTATTTGGGCCTATGAAGGCTCCCTATAGTGTAACTAATACCATTATGTAATTCATTTGGCTATTCTGGTATGTAATAACTCTGTAATAACAGATTTGGGGATATTTAGTAAAGCTGGGGGGTTCTCTTTATATCATTTGTTAAAACTGGGTAGAAATCCTGCCTATAGGATTTAATTATGCTTGTTGAATTATGTGAGCATCATGCGCTTAGAAATCCTGCCTATAGGACTTTCATGATCATGTTGATTCTGTATTTCACATTTGCATGCTAGAGACCCAGCTTATAGGATTTTCCTTCAATTCTGTGCATTAGAAATCCTGTTCATAGGATCTATACATGTTTCAACAAATGTGCATTAGCAATCATGCCTATAGGGTCTTGTTGTTTGAATTAACTGTCCTTCCTGGAAATTTGTTTAATTTCTACCCGTACCCAGCTAATAGATATCATGCCTATAGGATTTAAATCCACTCAAACCTAGAAATCATACCTATAGGCTTTAAATCAATCCAACAATAGATATTATGCCTATAGGACTAAAATCAACTCCCATTTAGAAATCATGCCAATAAGGTTTAAGTTAATTCAGTAATTAGAAAGCATGCCTATAGGAAATAAAATCTATATTTTTATGAGTCAAGATCAGTGCTACGCTTAGAAGCCATGTCTATAGGTCTGTAATTAATAAGCTCGTAGAAATCATGCCTATAGGATCCTATTCTAATTCCAATTGTTATTGTCAATCACTTAGGCAACGTATCTGTAGGACTTAATAATTCTGGGTTTATAATTGTCACATTACCGCCTGAGGTGCCCAGATTCAGGCTGAATAAAATCAGTAGGCAAACAAATAGGTCTCATTGCTCGCCCTAACAAAGCTGTCTCTGTACTCAGTTTTCTCACATAGATATCCTGCCTATAGGATTCCTAAATTAACGAAATTTGCTGATTCAACTGCGTGCTTTGTTGCCTATGTGTGGAGGTCAATATGAGCCTATGTGCTGATTCAATTTGCTTTTTGTTTGTCGCCTAGATTTCACACTTTAAGTAACATAGGTTGGTCTAGAACCATCCCATAGAGGGCCTAATACCTCTAGGGCCATAGGTAAGGGACGGGTAATGCACACATAGGGTACGATTTAGAATCAACTAGAGCGCTTAAGTAACGACTTAAAGATAGTAATTGGTTAGTAGGGAGATGATAGCCTGTGCGCTAATGCTATGAGTAACACCCCGATTTGAGGGAGTTAAAAAGTATTGTATGGAATAATCCTATAGGCTAAAGAACTTAGGACCACCCCTTTACACTCCCGTTTAAAAAGTAAATTGAATATTGTATTTGTCCAAATTGTTTTCTTCCTTTTTAGACTAATTCGCTTAATTTAAGTTCGGCCCGGACCCACCGTTGTGGACCTCGAGGGGTGCCTAACACCTTCCCCTCATGGTAATTCAGAGCCCTTACCCGATCTCTGGTGATGTAAACTGGTTACATAAGTTATTTGCTCTAGGTGACCTAACGCACCTTAATCTGTTAGGTGGCGACTCTTCCAGTTCCCTACCCTCAAAAAAGTAGTTGTCCCAGAAATGTCGAAGCCCGAATTCGCGAGAAAAGGGGGCGCGACACATTCTCTTCCCAAGTCTCAGATATTTTTCAATTTCTGGTGGCGTCAACTTATTCATGTTTACTTATGCAAGCATCGGAGATGTATTCGAAATGAGGCCGGCTCCGCCCGGGGAAAAGACTACGCCCTCGATTCCAAAATTGGGGAAGGACAATAAAAGAAAGAGGGCTTCGAAGTCCGAAGACTCCCAAGACGAGGTGCCACCTGCCTAGAAGCCGAGGAGAAAACTCATTCGCGTGGACCCGGATTCGGCCATCCAATACCCGGAGGATGAAGAGAACAATGGTGGAGAATCGGCGCTTGTACCCCGAACTAGGAGACCAATCGAGGCCGGCAAGCCCTCCGAACTAGAGACCTCATCCCGTGGTGAGGGAACCCCTAAGAAAGATTTGGGCAAGGCCCCCGTGTTCCCGGAGATTGAGATCGTTCCTCCGCTTTCAAAAAATATACCCGAAGGGGAGAGTGCGGGAACCCTCGAACCCAATCAGAATGCCCCGAGTGAAGCGCTCGAGCCATGACAATGGGTCACTTCCTTTCTCTACCATCTTATTCCGAGGAGGCAATCAAAGATGCTAGCGCTCTGCGTATGCCCGATCCGAGCAAGGTCCTCGAGGAAGATCCCTTTCATGGTTGCTATGCTGGGATTGAGGATACCACCGACCTTAATGATGCATCCACCATCTTCGAAGAGGCTCAACGTCTCCTTTCTCAGGTAAATATTAACTTTCATTGCTATAATTTTTTCTTTCTTTACTTTCCTTTGACTAACATATTTTCACTTCATGTATAGGCAATCGTAGAGTTTAGAGCCGAGTTGAGCTAATGTGAGGCCGAGCTCCAGAATGTTTCGGGCGAAGAGAAGGCCCTGAGGCTCCTCTATAACCGAAAAGAAGAAGAGCTTAGGGACCTCCGGGATGAATTGGCCAAAGCTCAGAAAAACGAGGCCGAGCAAGATGAGCAGGTAACTATGATATTAAGAAGGTATGGTTTTCTTGGCCCTACTTCGGAGGCTAACACTTCGCTATCTCAGCTGCATCAAAAGTTGGAGATGATTGGGCAGCTCCGAGGCGAGGTTGATCAAGTTAAGGCTGATTGCCATATGTGGAAAAAGAACATGGATCAACTTGCTGCCGATAAGAAAGCTATTACAGTCCAATTGACCTAGGCCGAAACTCAACTCCGAGGCATTAATGTGAAGGGTCTGGCCCAGGCCAGGAAAATTGAGGAGTTAGAGGCGGAGCTTGCTGGAGCCCGGGCTGAAGCTGCATAAGCTAAGGTTGAAGTTAAGAAGACGAGGGCCACGGTTGATAAGACCATTGTCGTGTACTTAAGAGATGTCGCAGTTGTTCAAGCGGAGCTGAGGGAGGCCTCCGACCAGGAAAAACGGAGCAATGATTTGGCCAAGTGGCAAGCCCGAAGGGAGACTCTCGAAGAAATCCACGCCTGAGGGTTCGACCTTACTGAGGAGATAGCCGAAGCAAAGGCGCAAGAAACCGATGCCAGGTTTCTCGTCTCTTCAGATAACAAAGATTCTGTGATGACTCCGAGGGCGGTGAAGGTGAAGAAGGTGTTCCCGAGGAGGAGGAGGCTCTAAAAAATATGAAATCCGAGGGTGGGGTTCCCGAGAAAGCTGCTTCCGGGGGCGTAACCCCAAAATAGATTAGGTTCTCTTTTGTGTAAGGGCCCCTTGAGGACGTTGTAAATATACTTTTTGTGTAACATCCTTTGTGAATATAAAGAACCTTCGAGTTTCATTTTGTTCTTCATTTGTGTAATATTTTGATAGTATAGTTCAAATGATCATCTCGAGCACTAGTTTAGGCCCAGAACATAATAAACCCTTAGGTTTTTATTGATAAATATAATACCCTTTGAGGTTTCATTAATCCTCGAGCTAAGTTTGATTTGATATGAGCTCGAGATATCGGGACTCTTGAGTCCGAGCGGGGTCTCGAACTCTATGTATTTCGGCCCTTAGGATCTTTTAGATTGGCCCTTAGGCTCTTTTAGATCGGCCCTTAGGCTCTTTAAGTTGGCCCTTAGGCTCTTATATATCGGCCCTTAGGCTCTTTACATTGGGCCAATTCGGCCTCTAGGATGGCTATATAATTTTTCCCTTTTTTCGACTAAAAGACTTCGTGAAAATTTTAATCATGCCTTAGCATTTGTTTTTTGTAACCATTGGGTTTTTCGGAGGTTCGATGGATCGGAACCTAATTAATAGTTTGTTTGTGTAAACATAATCGAATACCTCTTGAGGTTTTTTCGAAGGCTGTTGTTATCGAAGCCTTTAGTTTATTCGGGGGCTGAATTTATCGAAACCCTTTTGCTTTTGCCGAGAGTAGTCTGGTTTAACCGGTTTTTTCAAAGTGTTTGAAGGCCTTTGATTTATGGCGGAAGTCCGACGTCCCCAAGCCGCATTATTTTGGATGTAGCATTTTATATGACCGTAGTCTTTAATATGGCCGTAGCCTTTAATTTGGCCGTAGCCTTCGGATGTGTCTCTTGGACTTGTTTCCCGATAACTTTTCGAACTTGTTCGAAAAGTTAGTCCCCGAGTATATTAGCCTTGGCCTTTGTTTCGGGGGGATGCTTCTTTGAGGGCTTATGAGTCCGAGTTTTCGATGGCTCGAGCGAGTTGACTATCGATGACAGTCCCCGAGTATTTCGGGGTTACATTCGCGCTTTGGCCCTTGAGCCGTTTCCCGTAGGATTGTAAGTGTAGAGCTCGTGTAATAGTAGACTTTCTTTGAGACACAAAGTGTTTTTGATATAAATAGGAAGCTTCTTCAAATAATTGATACATGCGTACATGTTGCCGTCGAGGCTTGACTATTCTATGTGGACACGGTTCATCCGACCGTTTGACCCATTACAAAGTTCTCCTATCGAGATCCTCTTAGGTGTGAAGTATTTTCCTCGAAAATATAACCTCCGAGGGTGATGCCCCCCAGTATTCGAGGTTGATTGAAAAGAAGCCTTGGATATTGTTGAGTCCTCCTTATGTAGCATATAGTTGTTGCCTCGTTAAAAACCTTGCCGGTAAAACCCATTTGGGACAAAATCCGATCTAAGGAAAAACCAGTGCAACACATGCTTTAAAACCTAAGGCCTTCGTACAGAAAGGGTGTCTTCGATAGCTTCGATCGAGGATTTGCAATTAGTTAGTTTTATGCTCAAATATACAAAAGGATAAAGCCATACCTTAGTAGTAGTACCGTTTGAGTAATGATACGTTCCAATTGTTTGGTAGTTGTTCACCTTCCATCGTGCCAAGTTTGTAGGATCCTTTGCCGACAACTCCGAGGACTCGGTACGGTCCTTCCCAATTTGGGCCTAGCTTCCCTTCATTTGGGTCTCGAGTATTGAGGGTAACTCTCCGTAGAACTAAGTTCCCGATTCCGAAGTGTCGGAGGTTGGTCCTTCTATTGTAGTATCTTTCGATCCTTTGTTTTTGCGCGGCCATTCGAACAAGTGCTGCTTCTCGTTTTTCATTTAGTAGCTCGAGGCTAGCATTCATGGCTTCGTGATTTGATTCTTTCGATGCATGTCGAAGCCTAGCTCTGGGCTCTCCGACTTCGACATGGATGAGGGCCTCAGAGCCATAAACTAAAGAGAACGGAGTAGCCCCCGTGCTTGACTTTGATGTTGTTCAGTATGCCCATAGGAGCTCGAGTAGAACTTCTCTCCATTTCCCCTTTGCATCGTCTAACCTTTTCTTTAGGTTTTGAATGATAGCTTTGTTTGTTGACTCGGCCTGTCCATTTCCAGTTGGGTGGTACGGTGTCGATAATATCCTCTTTATTTTATGTGCTTCGAGGAACTCTGTCACCTTGCTGCCGATGAATTGGTTTCCATTGTCACATACAATCTCAGTAGGTATCCCGAATCAGCATATGATGTGGTCCCAGATGAAGTCAATAACTTCTTTTTCTCGGACCTTCTCGAAGGCCTGTGCTTCCACCCACTTAGAAAAATAATCAGTCATAAATAAAATAAACTTAGCTTTACCTGGGGCCATTGGCAGAGGGCCGACTATATCCATTCCCCATTTCATGAAAGGCCACGGGGATAAGACCGAATGGAGTTGTTCTCCAGGCTGATGGATCATTGGTGCAAATCGTTGACACTTATCACATTTTTTGACAAATTCTTTTGTATCTTTTTCCATGTTGTCCTAGTAGTAACCTGCTCTGATGATTTTGTGAACCAAAGATTCGGCGCCAGAATGATTCCCACAAGTGCCTTCGTGGATCTCTCGAAGAACATAATCGGAGTCCCCCAGCCCCAAACATATTGCCAATGGCCCATCGAATGTTCTTCTGTATAATGTTCACTTTATCTAATGCAAACCTAGAAGTTTTAGTCCGTAGGGCCCTCGATTCTTTATGGTCCGATGGGGGTTTTCCATTCTTTAGATAGTCGATGTACTTATTCCTCCAATCCCACGTCAAACTTGTTGAATTTATCTCGGCATGACCCTCTTCAATCATAGACTTCGATAACTGAACGGCAGTCCCCGCGATGATGTCGTCTTCTTCGACCGAGGATCCCAGATTAGCGAGTGCATCGACCTCACTATTTTGTTCCCGAGGCACATGATCCAGCGTCCACTCCTTGAAGCGGTGCAAAGTTACCTGTAGTTTATCTTAGTACCGTTGCATTCTATTCTCTCGAACTTCGAAGCTCTTATTTACTTGATTTACCACCAATAAAGAATCGCACTTAGCTTCGATGACTTCTGCTCCCAAGGTTTTAGCTAGCTCGAGACCTGCAATCATGGCCTCATACTCGGCCTCATTATTAGTAATCTAGAAGTTTTAATAGATTGTCTAATGGTATCACCTGTGGGTGGCTTCAAGACTATGCCAAGCCCGGACCTATTTACAATTGAGGCACCATCTATGAAAAGGGTCCATACCCCCGATGATGTACCCGAACTCAGCAGGAGCTCTTTCTCCACTTCGGGTATGAGGGTACGCGTAAAATCGGCCACGAAGTCAGATAAGATTCGAGACTTGATGGTCATTCGGGGTTGATATTCGATATCATACCCGCTAAGTTCAACGACCCATTTGGCCAATCGGCCCGATAGCTCGGGCTTATACAAAACATTTTGAAGGGGGTAAGTGGTTAATACATATATAGGATGACACTGAAAATATGGTTTTAGCTTTCGAGATGTGCTTATTAATGAGAGTGCTAATTTTTCTAAGTGAGGATACCTTGTTTCAGCATCCCCTAAATTTCGGCTTACGTAATAAATAGGAAATTACGTACCTTGCTCTTCTCGAACTAGTACCCCACTTACCGCTATCTATGATACAGCAAAATACAGGTAAAGTTTTTCGTCTGCCTTCGGGGTATGAAGCAAAGGTGGGCCCGATAAGTACCGCTTTAGTTCCTCCAGGGCTCGTTGGCATTCCGGGGTCCTTGCAAAATCCTTTTTCTTTTGAGCAGGGAGAAGAAACGGTGACTTCGATCAGATGACCTCGAAATGAACCGACAAGAGCAGTTATTCGCCCTGTTAGCCTTTGTACTGCTTTCATGCTATCCACGACCTCGATATCCTCGATGGCCTTGATCTTATTGGGGTTAATCTCGATACCCCGATTTGACACCATGAAGCCGAGGAACTTACCCGAACCGACTCCGAAGGCACACTTCTCTGGGTTAAGCTTCATGTTGTATTTCCTCAAGATTTCGAATGTTTCCTGCAAATGAGCTAAATGGTCCTCTGCGCGCAGGGACTTAACCAACATATCATCAATATAGACTTCCATTGTTTTACCTATTTGATCTTCGAACATTTTGATAACTAGGCGTTGATATGTAGCTCCTGCATTTTTAAGCCCGAAGGGCATTACGTTGTAACAATAAGTTCCAAATTTAGTAATAAACGAAGTCTTTTCCTGGTCCTCCGGGTTCATCTGAATTTGATTGTATCCGGAGTAGGCATCGGGAAAAGTTAGGATCTCGTGGCCGGCTGTGGCATCGATCATACGATCGATGTTTGGCAATGGGAAAGAATCTTTCGGACATGCCTTATTCAAGTCCTTATAGTCTACATACATACTAAGTTTGTTTCCTTTTTTCGGAACTACAACTATTTTGGCTAACCACTCGGGGTACTTTACCTCCCGAATGGATCCTATTTTAAGAAGTTTGGTTACCTCGTCTTTTATGAAGGCATGTTTTACCTCAGACTGAGGCCTCTTTTTTTGCTTCACTAGTTTAAACCTGGGATCGGTGCTCAGCCGATGTGTGGTGATTTCCGGTGGAATCCCTGTCATATCTAAATGGTACCAAGCAAAGAAATCCATATTATTAATAAGAAATTGAATGAATTTTTTCCTAAGTTCGGTGGTCAATTCCGTTCCCAGGTATACCTTTCTCTCGGGCAAGTATTCGATAAGTATGACCTGCTCCAGTTCCTCGATAGTTGACTTGGTTGCATCGGACTCTTCGGGAACGACAAAGGTTCGAGGAGTAAGGAGATCCTCTTCTTCATCTTCGATTAACTGTTGTTCCGACTCCATCAAGGCTGGGGCTGTGATTGCTATTTAGCAGCTTGCTTACCTTTGATGCTCGATTTCTTCGAGGTCAAGGGCTCGGGTATCGGCACCACTTCCTCGATTGCAAATATCTCTTTTGCAGCATGCTGCTCTCCGTAGACTGTTTTCACTCCTTCCTCTGTTGGGAATTTCATCATCTGGTGAAGTTTTGAAGGCACTGCCCTCATGTTGTGTATCCGCGGTCTCTCGAGGAGTGCATTATACCTCATGTCGCCTTTGATAACATGGAGTTTAGTGTCTTGCACGGTCCCGACTACGTTTACTGGCAAGATAATCTCTCCCTTTGTTGTTTCGCTTGCCATGTTGAAGTCATTCAGGACCCGGGATGCAGGTACAATCTGATCTTGTAGGCCGAGTTGTTCCACGACCCTCGATCTGATTATGTTTGTTGAGCTACCTGATCCACTAAAACACGTTTAACTTGAATTTTATTCAAAAGGATAGAGATTACCAGGGCGTCGTTGAGAGGCTGAGATATGCCTTCCGCTTCCTCGTAACAGAATGATAAGACGTCCTCGGGCACATAGCTCCGTGTTCGTTTTTCTCTTGTGATTGATACTTTGGTGCGCTTGAATACAGGTCGTGAGGGACATCGACTCCTCCAATGATCATGTGGATTACATGTTGCATTTCTTCTTGCTCATTTTTCCTTGCATCTCTCTCCCCGAAGTGATTCTCAGCCCGATCACTTAGGAATTCTCGAAGGTGTCCCTCGTTGAACAACCGAGCCACTTCTTCCCTTAGCTGCCTGCAATCTTCTGTTCTATGACCATGTGTGCCATGATACTTGCACATCAAGTTCGGGTTCCTTTGAGAAGGATCGGTCTGTATAGGCCTGGGCCACTTGGTGTCTTTGATTCTTCCAATAGCTGACACAATCCCTGATGCATCTATGCTGAAGTTGTACTCTGATAATCGAGGTGCCTCTGCGGGATCGGTATGCTTATCGAATCCACTTTTACTCATAAGTCCACGAGAACTTTGACCTCGATCGTTTCTCCGATCGTTCCGAGGAGCGTTCCTACATGAACCGTTGTTTCTTCGATCGACATACGGTTGATATCGTTCCCTGTTTGATCTCAATTCCCTATTCGTATCCCTCGGGGGCTTGGCCGCGAACCTATTAGGATGAACCGAACCCGAAGGGGCTCCCAACTGATCGTCCTCGACCCTGATTTTTTATTGGTAACGGTTGTGTACATCTGACCACGTCATAGCTGGATACTCGATCAAGTTCTATTTTAATTATCTAGAAACAATCGAACTCTGCTCGTTCAAACCCTGCATAAAGGCCTGTACTGCCCAGTCATCGGAGACCGGTGGTAATTCCATTCTTTCCATCTGAAACCTGGACACGAACTCTCTCAACATCTCGTTATCCCTTTGTTTTATCTTGAAGACGTCTGATTTCCTCGTGGCCACCGTTATGGCCCCGGCATGTGCTTTCACGAAGACGTATGCTAACATAGCAAATAAGTCAATAGAGTTAGGAGGTAAGTTGTGATACCAAATCCTGGCTCCTTTCGACAATGTTTCTCCGAATTTTTTCAACAAGATTGATTCAATCTCGGCGTCATTCAAATCATTTCCTTTGATCCCGCAAGTGTATGAAGTAATATGCTCGTTAGGGTCGGTTGTTCCGTTATATTTGGGTATTTCAGGCATGCGAAACTTTTTAGGAATATGCATTGGAGCCGTACTTTGGGGGAATGGTTTTTGTATGAACTTTTTGACATCTAATCCTTTCAAAACTGGAGGTGCCCCCGGTATCTGGTCTGCACGGGAGTTATAAGTCTCCACCTTCTTATCATTGTCTTTGATTTTATTTTCCCCGGACTCGATCCTCTTAGTGAGCTCTTCGAGCATCTTCATAATCGGGGGTCAATACCCGAGCCACTTTCATCGGGCCTTTCTAGCATTGGCTCAGCACGTCGATTGTTTTCATGTTCAGCTACACTCGGAGTCTTATTTTGACTTTGAAGTTGAGCAAAGGCGGTCTGTTGAGCTTACAGCATTTCGAATATCACTTGGAGCCTGATTCCTCCATCACCCACGCCTTGTGTTCCTTGGCCACCAGGTCGGGCTTCCCTGCGGGGTCTATGCCTAAATCCGCGTTTAGATCAATATGAGAACTAATATCAACTGGTTCCATGTTTGGCACTTCCCCAGGGTTTACCGGTGGTACACCGACCCATACATTGTTGTTTTCACCAAGACCTTCGTTGTCATGAACATGTGCATTTTGTGAGCTAGACATGTTTCAGCCTGAGAATCAAAAATTCTTGACAAGAAAAAGTGTAAAAATAACGTCTGTAATAAGAATCAGTAAAGAAACAATCACTATTATCTTTAATCCCCACGGTGGGCGCCAAACTGTTTACCTCAAAAATACGAGTAGCAATAAAATTTAATTTGTGGTTTTAAAGATACGTGATTAGATTCAATACCAATTAATAATCAAGAAATACAAGGTAGAAGTGAAAGAAATAAGTGAATCAAACCAATATAACTCAGCAACAGTGACCTCGAACTTAGCGACCTCGAGGTGGGTATAGAGCAATGAGAACAATCAAGCAGGAACATTAAGTAAGAACAATAGAGCTAAAGGACAATTCTGATGAGCAGTAGGCAAAAAGTAGAGAGTATATTCTTTTCTCAATGATTAGATGATGTTACAAATGATTGGGGTCCCCTTTATATAGTAGGGGAATCCTAAATATGGAATATTTCTATTTACAGTAGGGAATATTCCTGATACAGTTGTCTAACCGCCTAGTACGGAATCATACAATCATATTTCGGGATTTGTACCATGATCTTGGGGATGTGGCAGGAATCTAGCTCATTCTGTTGTAAATGCATAACGGTACTATTTCGGGGTCGATCATACTCAGCCTTGGAAGTCTTCGTACTCCTATCTCTCGAGCATTGTGTTCTGTCTTCGAACTCGAACCTGGTCCACCGGGCTCGAACTCGACCTCGCCGGGACTTGGGCCTAGGATGGACCCTCGAGCCTATAAATCGGAGGCATATGATTTTGACCGTATACAAAAAGCACTTTTGAGAAAAATACACTTCAAAGTATTTTTTTAAATACTTGACCAAACACTAATTGCTGCTCGGTAGTGCTTTTCAAATTAATTAGCCAAACTGCTTCTCACCAAAAGTTTTTTTGAGAAAAGCATTTTTGAGAAAAAATACTTTTTAAAATAAAGTTATTTTAGAAACTTGGCCAAACAGGCTATATAACTCGGTTGTCATATATGTAATACCCTTTAATGTCCTAAAGTATTGTCTCTTTAGTTATAGTGGGTACTTTATGTCTAAATGTGCATTTTTAGAAAGAGTTACTTTTTTATGTAGAAATTTCAAACAAATGTTTAAAAAAAAGTATTGCACTGTTCTTGCAACCCATTTTTGTGAAAACTACAACTTTTCTTTCTTGGCTTTCGTTGGAAAGCAGTTTTGCCACACAAAAAAAAAGGATTTCGATCAAATTTCTTTTTTGCAATTTTTTCCCCAAGTTTTTGGGAAAAAAGTATTATGGAAGTGATACCAAAATAATGGGTCAAGTTGGTTAGTGAAACAGTGGAAGTTTCATCATTAAAATATGTAAGTATAACATGCCAAAAATGGGAGCTTCATTTTCTTTCGGTGTCAAATCATTTCTCTTCAGTCTGCCATCTCTAGGTCCTTTTTAGAAAGAGATTGTAATGTCTGTCTAAGTATAATCCATGATGCTACAACAGATTATTACATAATATTTGGAGAGAAAAATAAGTTGAGTTGAGAATTGAGATTGAGCTATACTTTGTGTTCAATCTCATAGTAGCAGTAGATGTTGTAATCGATACGATCAAGTCTAACACTAAGATATAAATTGATTATAGACGAAGAATATAAATAACAATGTGTGCTCGATATTGTGTCTGTAATCTAAAATTTTTGATAAAGGCAAAGGGTGGTTGGCCTTGCTCTTAATTTATTCTATGAATAGACTAAACTTTAATTCAAACAGCATAAGGGAAATTAAAAAAAGAAAAAGAAATCTAAGGTAGGAATAAACCAAATCTTTGTTCATAATTTATTCAATCACTAGGTATTTATTCCAATTGAACGGTCCTCAATACTATGTACTTGGCCTATTCTTGACTTAGAGATGCTCTTAACTTTTTCCAACAATTCAAGATATGAGTAATTCTCATTTTCCGAAAGGCAAATAAAAACTAAGTATTCTTGACAAAATTTTTGAAGCAAAAAAGCTCCGTATGTATTGAGTTTTCTTTTCCAGAGAAATTAATTTTCAAACTTTTGATAGGTTGAATTATCTCATTTGAAATTACAACACACATAATTTTCTAACCACAAACCTCCATTGTAAAGGATTACATCATTATGGTTTTGATGGAATGTGCATGGTAGTGCCATTCAAAGATTCCAGTTAGGTTAAAAGCATATTCTTCTATACTTAGCACCCTAAACTATTCTTATTCATTTAAATATCCACAGAATACTCCATTTGTTGTTTTATATAGCTATTTACAAACTTATTTTTGTCTGAATACTAGATATTTCATCTGCTCTGAATATTTGTCACTTCTTGATTACCTTTGATCATTATGAAAATATATATATATTTTCTTAACCATTTTGATGTGAGAAAGATTATAATCTTTCACATACTCTGTTAATTCAAATTTTTACTGAAGAAAATTAATCCAATCTTTCAATTTAGAAGTTGGTTGACTCTTAAAGGTGAAAAAAATTATAAAAGTTATGACAGA
>NW_017671869.1:101818-102220 GCF_001879085.1 Nicotiana attenuata
AATGACAGACAGAATATATATATATATATATATATATATATATATATATATATAAAGTAATCTTACTATAACAAGGGAAAAACTTTGCATTACCACCAAAGGATGCAGTGGATGAGACTACTCTTCCCTTAACCAGAGGTCTCGGGTTCGAGTCTTGGGTATGAAAAAAAATCTTTGGTAGGGAGCACTCCTCACCCTCCCCCCCCTCCGAATGGGGCCTTACGCGATGCGAATCCGTATATAGTCGGGATCCAATGCGGATACCGAACATCGGGTCGAAAACCAAAATAAAAAATATTTTTTTTACCTTATTTTTTTTATTGCAATTTCAAATTTCTGTTTTTTCGTTTTTCTACACCACCCACCCTCCCTTTCAAATTCTGTTTTTTCGTTTTTTAATTT
>NW_017671869.1:102240-127187 GCF_001879085.1 Nicotiana attenuata
CCCGAAAAAAATATTTTTAATATACTTTTCAGTTTTAGTTTTATTATTTATCGGTTTAAAGGTTCAAAATTTCACAAGTTCCAAAGTTATGAGTTTCGAGGTTTATGTGTTTGGAAGTTTACGTGTTTAGAAATTATAAAGTTTATGGGTTAGAAATTCCGCGATTTCGAAAGTTTATGAAAAATGTGGGTTCGGAAGGTTGTTGGTTTGAAAGTTTATGGCTTCATGTTTATTATATCTAAATTAATTATGAATACTCTTGAGAAGTCATTTTCCTTAATTTTGCGTACCAAACACCGGAAAATGAATAAGATTACTACTTGTTTTCCAAGAAAACCTTTTCCACGGAAAATATTTTCCGTTATACCAAACACACCCTAATTGTATAAATCTTTCGCGTTCACATAGGATTTGAGAACAGATAGCACTTTTAAGAATTTAATTTAAATAGTTTATTCTTTAATAAATATTAGTGATTAATTTTACGATTCGAACCCATATTCTCTTGCTAGGTCATACGGAAATCACTTCTCATTGCTCCGAGACTTCCTTTCTACGGAAAATATAGCCATTATTCAAATAGTTACATGTAGTAATATAAATATTACATAACAATTAATGGGAAAAAAACTACCCAGACCCCTCAATTCACCAAACCATATGTTAACAATTAGCTAAGATTGTTTCCTAAGTTTTATACGAATGACACACGTGTGAATTGGTTTGATAACTGAATCGGACCAGAGTAAGTATTTTTTTTATTTTTTATTATACTATTCAAACCATGCTTTATATATCTATTAAAATATCTAATTTCTGACATTAGTCGATGCCATTGGAGTACCTATTGAACAAAGAAGGTCTAAACTAAGAGCAATGGCATATCAAAGTGAAAGCACCCGGGATTATTAAACGTAAATCTATGCATGAGTGTACATAAAAAAGAAAAACTTACGCGACACGTCAAACATTTACGCTCTATAAAAAAAAAGTTAAAAGCATTAGATAGCCTTGTTCAGTGGTCACCAAAGACTTATAATCTGACTGATAAATTGAAAAGTAAATATTGATATTCATTTTTTAAAGGCATAATGGCTTCCTGACCACTTAAAATTGTAGAGCTTTTAAAAGTCGATGCATGAACTTTAAATTATTCCATTTGAACACTTGAACTCATGATTCCATTAACTAATAAACACATTTGACCGTTGAGCCTACGCACGTGTATTACACATACACAGACATGTTCGTCCAGTCAGCAAATGACCAATGAATTTGTTACACATTGTATTGGTGGTGAAAAAGCGCTACACGTGAAATATTCGAATGCTGACATGAAATGGCACGTGGGACAATGATTCAACGACATGTGGCTCTCTTAATTGTTAGGGAAAAGAAGGCACGGGAAGAAATACCCACGAGATGGTACCGGGCCTAATAGTTGGCAAGAAGTGAATGAGGACAGCATGAGTAAATGATAAAAAGAAGGAAAGATATATGAACCGGAAAGAAACAAGGAAGGGGAATCCGAACGGATATGAGGCATTTATAGCAATAAATACATCAGTTATAGATTTCCAAGATTATGGGCAATCAATATCATTAACGCCTATAATTAACTCAAATTATGTGGGAAAAATTGTTACTATTGTATATTCCTGTATAAGGGTACATAATTCTATTTGTAAGGACAGATCGAAATATTGAAATACATTCTTTACTTTTCAGCTTTCTCGAAATTCTCTACCTTGACTTTGCAATCAATTATTGCCTTAGTTATTCTTATTATTTTCCTTTGATATCATTGTGAAAGTGAAGTAAAACTTAGTTATCAGTAACCTTTTTTCTTCTAAAATTAGATTTTGATCAAAAGACATATTTTTGGTTAAACAAATTGATTCCGTTGCCGGGACTCTGATAATCTTTTCACTTTCCAAATTCACTTTTTTGACAAACAATCATGTCAACTGCCAACGACAATAATCAACTGGACCAACAGGGGGAGGAACTCCTCCAATCCCTTCACCACAAAATTCTCCTCGACAGTCCCGAGAGGGGACACCTTAAAGATCAACATCACATACGAATGATCAACAAGGGGACGAGCAGACTGCCGAGGACGCATTGAAATAGCTAATCGCAGAACACGTCAACAACGCCTTTCAAGCTTTTGTTAGCGGATTGCCAACTGCTCCACCAACTCCTCCTCCAAACAATACCGCAACTATAGAAAACCCATGCTCAGGACTTGCTAATTCAGGAAGCGGAGAAACTCCCAGTGAATCTCGTGATGGAAGGTCAGGTACACCAAATAATTCTGATTTACAAAGTTTAGTACTATCTTTGCAGAAGCATCTGAAGGAGCAGAATGATCGCATAGAGCAAATACCTGGCGTGCCACCCGTGATTAAAGGAGTGGATATTGATAAATATTCACAGTAGCCCTGGAAGCCAAGTGCAGCACCTTTGCCGATTCTTAAAAAGTTTAAAATGCATGATATTTCAAAGTATGATGGAACAACAGACCCGCGAGATCATGTAACCGCATTTACAACTGCGTGAAAGGCAATGATTTAACCAAGCAAGAAATTGATTCAGTGTTGGTCAATAAATTTGGCGAAACACTCACGAAAGGAGCATTAACATGGTATTCTCTCTTACCAGAAAACTCTATTGATTCTTTTGTTAAGCTTGCAGATTCATTTATAAAAGCACATTGGGGAGCTCAAAAAGTCGAGAAGAGGATGGAAGACATCTTCAAAATAAAATAAGGAGATACAGAACTACTCAGGGAATTTGTGGATAGATTCCAACGAGAAAGGATGATGTTACCACGAGTACCTGATAATTGGGCGGCCCTGGCATTTGCAAGTAACTTAAATGAAAAAAGCTCAGAAGCCACGAGGAGATTCAAGGAAAGCTTACTAGAATTCCCTGCTACAACATGGAATGATGTGTACATTAGGTACAACACGAAGTTGCAGATAGAAGAAGATACGATCACTCGGACAAGGGGTGATGAAAGAACAAGTTCGAGACGACCAGAATCCGAAAAAAGGTTCAGTAAGAACATGTATGAGCCTTACATGGGACCAGCAGGACGGGATTCACACTCAAAACAGGAAAACCCAAGGTATGGTTCTAGATCAAGGGATAAAGACGCGGGTTCATCATCCAAATTTGGAAAAGAACGAGATGCGCGAGACAATAATGCTAATACAAATGCAAAGATTGGTGATTATAGTTTTAATATTAGCACTTTTGAGTTGGTAGCTGTTTTAAGAAGTATGGAAGATAAGGTGCGGTGGCCAAAATAAATGAGATAGAACTCCGACAAAAGAAACCCAGATTTCTGGTGCGAGTTTCATAATGCCCACGACCATAAAACAGCAGATTGCAGATTGTTACAAGGTGAAATATAGCATTTGTTAAAACAAGGTTATTTAACTGACTTGTTCAATGAGAAAGGTAAGCAATTATATATGAAGAATAGACAAGAGCCTCCGAAACCTCCGTCACCTAAAAGGACGGTTAACGTGATAAGCGGGGGAGAAGAGGTCAACGACGTGACGTATACAACTGCAAAAAAGACATCAAAAGTCACGGTTACCCATGGGAAATGAGTTCGCCAAGTTTTGGAGGAATACAGTATAATGTTTGATGATGCAGATGGCGTGATAATCCCTCACAATGGTGCACTGGTAATATCTTTACTTGTACATGATACTAATGTGAAACGAGTTTTGATTGATCCAAGTAGCTCCGTAAGTATTATTCTTCTGAGGGTTGTAAATGAGATGCAAGCTGATGACAAGATGGTGCCCAAAGCACATGCCTTATCTGGATTTGACAATTCAAGTGTAGTCACAAAAGGGGAAATAGTGCTTACCACATTTGCAGAAGGATTTATCAAGGATACGAAATTCCAAGTGATAGACACGGACATTGCTTATAATATGATTCTTGGCAGGCCGTGGATTCATGATATGGATGTTGTACCATCTACTTTACATCAAGTTATTAAGTTTCCTTCGCAAAGGGGATTCGGTAAATCCGTGGAGATCAACAAGCTTCTAAAAGTATCAATTCAGTTACGGATTCGAGCATAGAAAACGATGATGCAAATAAGAAATAGCAACTACAGAATTCAGTTGAGGACATAACATCACAAACCCCAACTGAAAATGGACGGACAGACGTATATTCAAGACCTGATGTCATTCAGGAGCCAGAAGTGTGAGCACGTGATTTTTTTCCTATATGAATTACTCCCATAAATTCAAAACAAAATAATTTCTTTCATTATTTGCAAATTTTGTGGATTTTTATGGCATTTTCTGTTAATTGTTTGCATTTATCTGTGCATTTTTATTTTTGTTTAATTAATGAAAAATACAAAAAAATATGTTGCATTTGCATATAGGATTTAATTCTACAATTCTTGAGTTAAGTAGTAAATTAGTTATTTTATAGAAAAGGAAAATCACAAAAATAGTTTAATTTGCACCTTTGCATTTTTACTTTGATTTTGAGTAATTTTTCTCTTTAATTTGTTTTTTTAATTGTGATAATTATCATTTAGATTTAATTAGCATTTCTAGGTTAATTAGGTCCTAGGAATTAAATTATATTTTCTTTAATTTGAGAAAAAAAAAGAAAAAAAAAAGAAAGAAAAGGAAAAGGAACTAAAAGAATTAATTGGAAATGAAGAAAATGGTCAGATTTTGGGCCAAGTCTTTGAATCTCCCAAGCCCAATTTCCAGTTAAAAACCCATCTGATCCACAACCCAATCACCCCTGAAACCCGTCCAAACCACCCAAATGCCCAGCCCAGTTTCGCTTTTACCCGACCCAATCTTCCCACTAATTTAAAACGACCCCGTTTAGATAGCGTTAGATCTGGGCCGTCTAGGTTTCCTAATCTAACGGTGGGGAAGTGGGGAGGGTTTAGTATATTACTGTCCAGACGTTACCCCCCTCCTCTCATCATCTCTCCCAAACTCACCACTCTTCAGAAACCCTAGAGACCTTAACCCGCCGCCCTTATTTCACCAACGTGCCAGGCCGGTGGCGCCACCACCAACCACCACCAAAATAACACCCGACAACCACCTCACTCCCCTCATCTCAAATTCCCATTCAGTTTCTTTCAAATCCCCCCCAAAGCCTCTCGAATCTTAAATCTAAGGTTCGAGTTATAGGGGGTCGAAGTCAGATTCCTCCATGCAAGGTCACCCCTCCAAGTTCCCCGATTTCTCCTAGCCTGTTTCGTCTGCAGATGATGTTCTTTGTCCGTTCTTGACAAAGAACCGACGATTTATACCATTTCGAGACTTAAACAGAGTTACCCGTGATTTTCAAGTCCAAACTAGTAAGTTCCCTTTTCTTTCTTCACATTTTTTATTCATCCTTTTGCTTCATCTGGTTCTCCTGTTCTGTCTCCGTATTTTGAATTCATTTTCCCCCTCTAAGGCAGTTTGTTTGGTATGTGTGTGTGTGTTTGTTTCTTTTCCATCTTTCCAATTTTTCTTTCTCTTAGTCAATATTTTCCTATCTTTATGTGATTTTTATTTTAGGTTATGAAATTTTCTGACTATTATTTTAGGTAGGTTGGTGTCGAATTGTTATTTTAATTTTAATATATCAATCCAGCATGATAATTTGATACATGTTCTGAAATTATTCAATTGTTTTCATTTTTGCCTATCATGGATTGGCTTGGTTTGCAACTCCTTTTGTTTTGAATTCTGGGTTGGGTCTGTGGGGAATTACTGAATTATTTTGGGTTCTGGTTAATTTAAAAGCCCAAAGGGAAGGAAGTTCAGTATGGTTTAGGGTTGGAACCTGGGTCAACTTGACCCATGTGGTATGCTGCAGTAAAAAACAGGGCACTAAGGGGTAGTTTGGGTAGTCTAGCTAGGGAATCTATTGGGTAACTGCCTAGGAAGCTTCCTAGAAGCTGAAAACAGCCTTACTTGGCACACAAGTTAGAAATTCAAGGATTGAGTAGCAAAAACAAAAATTAGAAAAGGGCGTAAATTTAAAAACTGAGGTCTGCTAGTTGCCCTGTTTGATTGCCTATAAAGGCACTCTTACTTGAGAGAAGAGGGGGAGGAGATAAAAATTTTCAGAAAAAATACAAAGGGCTGCAAAAAATTACTGCTTCATTAAGTTCCTTTTGTGAGTTCTTAAGTTTTCAATCTCTGAAATGATTTCTGATCTGTCTTGAGCTGAAATAATTTGAGTTTGGCTAGTTTTCAAAGTTTGGTTCAAATTTGGGTTGTTCTTTGGGTTGCTGCGTCTCACTTGTTACTTCTGTTGGTTCAAACTTGGTTCAAAGCTGGTTTTCCTTGGTTATTTGTGGGCTAAGTCCATTGCTGCTGTTTTGTCTTGCTGCTGTTGACTCTCCTTGTCTTGTTTTCTTTGCTTTTCCAGGTATCTTTCTGTCCTTTGAGTAATGACTGAATATTGAACATGTAATCTGAATGAAGTTTCGTTGAAATGAAGCTGCATTTGAAGTTGATTCTACCCTGTTCTTCTTACTGCTTCAACACCTAGTAGCTATGCTTTGAATCAAAATGTTAGTTAGGTTATGCTTATCACATGTGTGTTTTGGTTCCATGTGAGAGAGCAATCTGTGGTAGTTTTGCTAAGGTTTTGTAATATGGACTAATTTAATGCTTTGGGTCATAGATTTGGTTCAGTTGATGCTGAAGATTAGATGTAGTTTTTTTTCCAGTTTTGATGACTATTTGAATTCACTGAAATGTTATATAGGGACTTGTATGTATTTTCCCGGACCCTGTTTGTGAGCATGTCTATTTTTTGATGGATCTAGTTGAAATTGATGTCAAACGTAGGGAGTAGATGATTATTTGATTTGGAAATTAAAGTCAAGATGTTATGAATGTTTGGTGTTCAAATTCCCTGTTGGATTGAATGTTGATTAAAATAATGGTTTAAACAGGAAATGGAACAGGAAGGAACATCAAGTGAGCATGTAACTTGAACAATTATGTGTTAGTTTCAATAATGATTCTCAGATGGCTGCTGTAATTTAAATTAAACATGCATTGAGGTTTGATTATAGTGCTTGCATGGAAGGTGTTGATAGATGCGTCAAATAAGAAATCGTTTAATCCCCTGAGGCAAAGTAACGTGGGCTGTAGAATTGAAAAAAAAAACTGATCCCCTCGTGTTGATGTGTGAGTTCGAACCCAGGACCCCATTGCTTGCTGAAGTCGATCTGGCTTCAATTTGGGTTCCCTCGTGGACCCTGGCTTAGACTGATGGTAATTTGTAATTCAAAGGGGCTACATCTATAAGCTATTGGGCCTCACGGTGGGCCCAAACTTCTAAATTCAGACCATTAACTCTTTCCCTCAAAATATATTTTGTTAGCTTGCACCTTAGTAAAATCTTGGCCCTTTAATGTTTAGATAATTGGGTTTTCTTTAATGGGGGTGAGCCAATATTAGATAACGGAATAGTTCATGGCCCTCCAAATATAACTCGAATTCCTTTTCTTTAGATTAGAATGAATTGAGGCGCGCCATGCCAAACAAAAATGACAATTGCATGGCCCTCGTTTTAATTAGTTTTGACTTAATCCTTAGAATTCGAGGCGTGCCATTTAGCAAATATCGATGGCCCTCGCAAAGTTAAAAAACGCGTAGTTGCTTTAGGCGCGTTATGTTAATAATTTACCTTCCTAAACTCGGGTGCGCATTTATGTGACCCAAATCCAAATCTCAACAATGTTATATAAAATGTGTTGCGGACTGCGGGTGCATTTATGTGACGTGGTTCAAGACATATTTTAGATGATGTTGCAATTTTCTTTAAAAAGGAATAAAAGCGGTGAAAGGTTTAAAATTGCACCATAGTTTAAAACATGTACTAAAATCAGATAATAGGCCAATTATAACAGTTGAGCGACCGTCCACGGAACTCGGGAATGCCTAACACCTTCTCCCGAGTTAACAGAATTCCTTACCCGGATTTCTGGTTCTTGGACTGTAATACAGAGTCAATCTTTTCCTCGATTCAGGATTTGAACCGGTGACTTGGGACACCATAAATTATCCCAAGTGGCGACTCTGAATCTCTCAATAAACAATCCCATTTTGATTGTCCTTTAATTGGAAAAAACTCCCTTATACCCTTTACGGAAAGGAGGTGTGACAGCTCTGGCGACTCCACTGGGGACAAGAACCCAGAACTTCTGGTTCAGGGTTCAGAATTCGAGCTTAGATAAATTGTTATATTTGGCTTTATCTGATCTTGTTACATGTTTGGGCCTAATGTGCTAAATGTTGCTTTTACCGCTTTGATATTTTGTGAACTGTATATATAAACTGCTACGAAACCCCTCTTTTCTCTCTCTTGAGGAGTGCATGCTGGTCGTGACTTCTTTCTGTTAGTGTCGTATCTCAAATAGAACGAGGTTCGGACAAGTTGCAAAGCTGGATGATCTTTTGGTTACCGGTACGCAGCCCCCCCTTCCCCCCGGCTCGAGTTGTCCGCTCGGGTAAGCCACGTCTAGAACAAATAAACCATGGTTTTTTAACCTAGAATAACTCAGCCTCATGCCGGATCCCTAGTAGGAGCGTTTGTTGCATCACGTGCATTTGACTTAGGGGACTCAACACAGGGGTTGGACGTCTAGGACAGGTGTACCCAAAATAACAGACCATCTTGATGCATCCTATGTGCTACATGTTGCATTTACTCAAGGGTAAAAGGGTCATTTGGCAGACCAATGAAAGTTGAGGGAAAATGAAAAAGAAAAAAAAAGAGGGCGAAGTGTGAAGATAATGCGAGTGGGGCCCAATTATGTTTTCGGTCACATTTTTGTTAAGGAGAGCTTGAAAAATTCAAAAGATTTTGTACTTTTTCATCATTTTCCGAAAATCAAAAAATTAAAAAAAAAGGAAAAAGAAAATCCAAAAAGATTTTGCATGTTTCATCATTTTCAAGGAAAAGGCAAAAAACATATTTTCTCTAAATTAGTTGTTTTTTTAACTCCTGCCCGTATCCAATTTGCCCGAACTACGCATACCTGATTCTCGTCTTTCAGGGCGTGATACGTAGGCAACCCACATAGGGTCCGGTCTTCCTAGTAAATGTTAGGTTCTTGGCTTTGCGGGGTCTTAGCCAAATTTTGCACTTCTAGCCATCTTTTGGCCAAATAAGCCATTTTGCAAAAATAACCTCAATCATGTCTTGCATGTGTCTAGTAGGGAATGTTATTGTCTCACATAGTGTTTCTCATACAGGTGTGGATTTACTTACCGGAGTTTGAGCATGGCAGACACCCCGAGACCATCCAGTCAGGATCATTCAGGAGTTGCTTAAGGAGATTTTTCTTTTTATGTTTTGAGTTTGTTTTTCTTTTTATGTTGTCTTTTACCTTCTATTTTTGTACAATAATGTCGAGTCTTTTGTTATTGTATTTACTATTTTTGTATTGAAAAAGTGTGTTATAAATCAAAAATCCAAAAAAGTTTTTGCGTTTTTATTTCATTTGGAAGTTTTCTTTAGAATACCAATTCTAGAAATGAAAAAAAAATTCCTTTGAGGTGGTTTTTCCTTTAGGCAATTAATATCAAAATAAAAATTACTTTTATATTTCCTTTAGTATATTAAGACTAAAAATTCAAGAAAAAAAGAGAGAATTTTCTTTTAGTACCTCTTTAAAGAGTTTTCTTTAAGGTATTAATTTCAAAAATCCAAAAAGATTTTCTTTTGAGGTTCTTCTTTGGGAAACTAATGAAAAATAAATAAATAAATCCTTAAAACTTTAGGACATTGTACATAGAAGAAAAGAAAACAACATGATTTTCTTCCTAAAAACAAAGGGGTCAAAAAAATATTTTTCTCTTCTAGGATTTTTCCTTAATAGAGTATTTGTTTCTAAAAAGAAAAGAAAGAAAAAATCCGTTAAAGCTTGAGTTTTAGAATAAGTTATAGTAACATTAAGTCTAGTAGAATTCAAAAAAAAAAAAAAACGGGGTAAATTTAGTACTTCTTTNTCCTTTGTCATCCCTTTGAGCCTTATTATATTTCCTTTCGTATCCCTCTTTCGGGATCAATAACAAAACTCGAAAGCCCGAGCAGGGGAAGTCAGCGGAGAAACAAGGAAAAACAGTCCAAAAGAAAAGAAAAGAAAAAGAGAAGAAGAGGAAAAGGAAAGAAAAGAAAAAGAAAGAGAGAAAAGAAAAGAAAAGAAAAAAAAGAAGGAAAAAGAAAAGAAAAGAAGAAAAAAAAGAATAGGTGAAATTATGGGATGTGAGAAATGAGAAGGAAGAAAAAGAGCGATAATCAGAAAGAAAAAAAAAAGAAAAAGAAAATGAGCGAGCTAAGAAGTGCGAGGAAAGAAAAGAAAAGAGAAGATTCAAAATGACAAATTGGGATGATGTCATATGACCTTCATACCCTCGAAGTCATGTTAGAACCGAATAACTGTGACTAGGTGCATTGCACGCAATATGATATTTTTGCTGTTAAATGCCCTAACGCTAACAGGATGCCCCATTTTGTTCCCTTTGATATCTTCATAGCAAGAAGGGTGGTTGGTTTGTGGTTCTTAAAGTGACAACTCTTCTCTACAACATAAGGTCGAAAGGCAATGGCAGATGACAACAGAACTGAGTTGGTTGATACGGGTGCCCAAAAGCAATTGGTTGAACAAGACATTGGTTTGGCTGATGAGGTAAGGATGTTAAGACAACACATGACGGACATGTATCAGGCCTGGATGACTGGGAAGGCACCACCCCCGCCACCACCTTGCTTCTTAGATGCTACCCTTACCAAAACTCCGGTCATAGTGCCAGATGATCCTCCATACTCTCCAGATCCACCCGCTTATCACAGCTTTCCCAACCACCCTAGTAGCTCCATCACTCGTCCTCCAACTATCTTTTCCCAAAAGTGCTCTCCTGTCACATCCACTATCCCCGACAATGAATACCCACTCCAAGCTCATGATGCCCAATATTACCCCTCAGAGGTTGCCCACAAGGTTCCTAACTCATACAAGCAGGGCCTGTGGGATGACTCATGTTGAAAATGAAAAGTTCAAAGGAAGAGTAGGGCGAGATGGGATACCCAGGAGGCTGAAAGGCATAGAACCGTCTTTAGAGAACATGCAAGGGATGGGAGACCAGGTTAACATGTCTTACAAAGAGTTGTGTATGT
This sequence comes from Nicotiana attenuata, assembly GCF_001879085.1. Classification (NCBI taxonomy): domain Eukaryota; kingdom Viridiplantae; phylum Streptophyta; class Magnoliopsida; order Solanales; family Solanaceae; genus Nicotiana; species Nicotiana attenuata. Next base: position 113,443 of record NW_017671869.1, read on the forward strand.
TCCCTGACGTTCGCCTGCCCTCGGGATTTAAAGTGCCAAAATTTAACTTGTATGATGGGTGTGGAGATCCGGTAGCCCACCTGAGGGTTTATTACAGTGAATGAGAAGTGTTGGCGAGAAAGATGATTTGTTGATGGCATATTTCGGTAAGAGCTTGACTTGGGCAGCTTTGGAATGGCATAATCATCAAGATGTCGGCAAGTGGCCTACATTGGGTGACATGGCTCAAGATTTTGTTCGATACTTTCAATACAGATCAAGCATTACCCCAGACTGCTCCTCCCTATCTAAAATGGAAAAGAAGCCGGAAGAAAGCTTTAGGGAGTTTGGGCTCAGATGGAAGGAGCAAGTTGTTCGAGTCAGCCCCACGATTGGTGAAAAAGAAATGGTTGAGCTTTTCCTACAAGCTCAGGGGCCCACCTACTTCAGTTATTTGATTCCAACCTTGGGTAGCCTTTCAATGATGTGGTAAAAATGGGTGATATGGTAGAAGAAGGAATCAAGTCAGGCAAAATCGTGAGTTATTCGGCGTTGAAAGACACTACAGAAGACATTCAGAACATCTCAGTAAGTTTGGGTGGAAGAAAGAGAAATAGAAACAATGATCCGGTGGGCATCCATGCTCAACGCTTTCAGCCTCGATATCGACCCCATGGATATCCCTGTGCACCATATGTTCCACATCCACAAGTCCCGCGATGGCCCGCACCACGTCCACAAATGTCTCACCTACCTCCACGAGCTTACCGAAACCCTCCTGGATCCGGTTTCTGGCCCAATCAAGCATTTAAAAATGAGAGGTTGCGAAAGAAGAAAACCTTCACTCCATTGGGAGAGTCATATGCCAGTCTATTCCAGAGGCTAAGGAAAGTGGACATGTTGAAGCCGATTCAGATAAAAATGCCGAACCCTCTTCCAAAGAAGTTTGATTTTTCTCAAAGGTGCGCATATTGCTCAGATGCCCCGGGGCATGACATAGAGAAATGTTGGCGCCTGAAAAAAGCAATTCAGGAGCTTATTGGTGCAGGTGACTTTGTCGTGCAAAATCCGGATGCAGTAGACACTAGCCAAAGTCCATCGCCTGTTCATAATGGACACATATGGTGGGTATGATTTGTTCTGAAAAGGAATATGAGAATTCTTCTGAGGTCCTCGGAGGTCCACGTACTGCGAAGCTTTCAGCACTATCAGAGGTTGATCCTAAGAACGAGCAGGCGAAGGGAACCCAAAAGCAATTTGTTAAGAACAATGTGATAGAGACTTGTGAAGGTCCTAATATTGTTGATGCAGAAGTCAGTGGCTAAGATGTTGTGTTTGGTGATTGGAAAGACGCTCTTTTCTTGGTTAGCCAGGGAGGAGTTTTGGTGGTCTATTTTGTTGTCATTTCTGCTGTCCGAGTTATTTCAAGGGTTGTAATTCGGATATGGTCTTGTGACTCAAACCTTTCTATCCTTTTATTTTGCCTAGTTCCTTTCGTCATAGCAACTCAATTAATGTTACCTAGTTTTGTTCCAGGATTGTACCCCAGTTTGTTTTACTTGTTTTGTTGTTCGAACCGTTTCACCGTCTGTCTAATGTAATTTCCTGTCTTTTGTTATTTCCAGTCATTTTCTTTGTTTAGTTCTCTTCTATCCTTTCATTTTGTCTTTTGTCTAACGCTGATTCTAGTGACATGACATGCATGCAAAATTCTCAGCCTGGTCTTAAAAAGTCAGTCTAGTCATGAAGCAATGGAATAATTTTGAAGATGATGGGGACATTTGAGGGAAATAAGTAAAGGCATCTTGAGGTCACTTCAAGCCCGAATTGTGTGAAACTGGAGCAGATAGAACATAAAGAAACCCTATTGAAATGCATCATGCCGCATCAGTTTTAAGCCAAAGGCAAGTTTGCCCCAAATTTGTAGGGGGCCGTTCGTGGTAATGAGAGTGAGGGTGTTGTCCAATGGTACTTAAAATTGACAAAAGGCGAATGTGTGGATATGGTTATCAGGTCTGGTACGATCAAAAGATGTTACGAATATTTTCCTTGGTTTGTTTAATTGTGTTGTTTGTACTTGGCATGTTTTGAAGATTGGAACGACGAAGGCATTTTGTTCCGCTATCTAAACCCTTTATCCTTTGTTACCCCTTTGAGCCTTATTTATTTTCTTTCATACACCTCTTTTGGAATCAGTAGCAAAGTTCAGAAACGCAAGCGCAAAAGAAAGTAAAGGAAAAGAGCGAAAAGGGAAAAAATGAAAATGAAAAAAGATAGAAGAAAATAGAAAAAAAGAGAAAGAGTAGAAAAAAAAAAGAAAAAAAGAGGAAAAAAAAATAACAACAAAACAACAAAAAGAGAAAGAAGGAAGAAAGAAAAGAGAAAGAAAAGAAAGAGAAATGAGAGAATCACAACAACAAAGCAATTCCTATGACATGAACTACGTTCGACCTGATTCCTTTAAGGATACGTAGGCAGCCTCACGGTTCGGTCCCATCAAAATAAAAATCCAAAAGTCCCCAAGAAAGAAACTGGGGCAGAAGTTGTAGTTGTTGTAAGAAATCTGATTCCGAAAGTTGTGATTTTTGAACCCATGTTGAATTGTTTTGAGCCTCTGATACCCGTTCTTTCTAACCCTATCCAAAAGCCCACGCTACGGTCCAAAGAAAGACCTTCTGATCAGTCTTCGAGAGACGCCAAGTCGAGCAAGAAGAGGTGATTCATGTCAGGGGCAACACTCCGGTCGAAGCAGAAAAAATAATGAAAATGAGAGAGTCTTATTGGTGAAAACCCTCACGGGCACCGTAAGGCGATGGAAGTTGAGAGAAATAAAAAATGAGAGTCTTATTGGTGAAAACCTTCACGGGCACCATAAGGTGACGGTGAGTTGAGAGAAAGACCAAAATGAGAGAGTCTTGATGGTGAAAACCCTTCGGGCAATACAAGTCGAATAAGGATTGTGATTCAGATTGGATAAGCGGAGCATTGAAGCCCAGTTTCATGGCAGAAAGGTACAACAAGAGCTGAACATTAGATTTGCTTAACAGAATAGGCCGCAGGTGCATGTCATGGTCATTAGAGTTGGTATCCACATCCGATAGGTTTCTACTTTGTAGTTTTATCCACATCCGATAGGTTTCTACTTTGTAGTTTTCTTGTTAGGAATCATCTCTTTCCATTGTCCTCTACTCTGTTCCTTTTGTCTTGTTTACTTCCTCTTCCTGAGTCTGTTTGGTTAAAACAAGTGAGAAATGACTTCAAAATTTGCCACCAGCTTTTCACAAAACGGGATCTGGTTAGCACATCAAAACGTCATAAGTCCGGAAAGAACAACAAGCGCACTGAGCTGGTAACAATTAACATGCTTTGGGATTCGTGTGAAATACAAAGGCTTGGTATATATCAATTCATGGACAATGCAACAGAAGGAGGGCTAGGGTGAACGGATCAAAAGTATTTTCTGTGATAAGATTGGCAAAAAGGGTGGTAAACCAGTGACAAGCAAGATCTTCCAAGAAGAAATCAAAGTTATCATGGCTAACGATGGAGCAACAGACCTCAAGGCCAGGGCCAGTGGTTTAAGTCAAGAAGGAACAACATATGCACTGAGTGGGTGGCATTTGACGTGCTTTAAGATTCACGTGAAACACAAAGGCTTGGTAAATGTTGGTTTATGAGCAATGCAAGAGATAGTGGACATTGGGTTTGAACGGAGAAGAGGTATTTTCTGTGATAATATTAACAAAGAAAGTGGTTAACAAATGACAAGCAAGACCTTCCAAGAAGAAATCAAAGTTATCATGGCAAGTGATGGAGCAATAGACCTCAAGGACAAGGCCAGTGGTTTGAGTAAAGAAAGAACAACATACACACTGAGGGGGGTGGCAATTGACGTGCTTTGGGGTTCCTGTGAGATACAAAGGTTGGTAAATGTCAGTTCATGAGCAATGTAACATATAGAGGGTATTGGGTCTGAACGGAGAAGAGGTATTTTCTGTGTTAAGGGTAACAAAGAAAGTGGTTAGTCAATAAACAAGCAAGGTCTTCGAGTGGGAATCAGTTATCGTAGCAAGTGAAGGAGCAACAGACATCAAGGCCAAGGCCAGTGGTTTAAGTCAAGAAAGAACAGCATACACACTGAGGGGTGGCAATTGACGTGCTTTGGGATTCATGTGAAACACAAAGGTTGGTAAAAGTCAGTTCATGAGCGATGCAACAAATAGAGGGAATTGGGTCTGAACGGAGAAGGGGTATTTTCTGTGACAAGGACGGCAGAGAAAGTGGTTAGTCAATAAACAAGCAAGGTCTTCGAGTGGAAATCAGTTATCATGGGAAGTGAAGGAGCAATCGCCCTCAAAGTCACGGCCACAAACCAACCACCATATTTTTTAAACTGACAAGATTTTTCTTTGATTTGAAATAGGGGCAGAAAATCTCGTTTGTTTCGGAGAAACCCACCTTAAGGAAAGGCAAGCACCAGACAGGTATGGCCGTAAGTTTTCAGGACCCTCCTGGAAAATGGGACCTAGTTTAAAATTCAAAACAATCATGAATAGCATAATCTAGCATAAATGTACCCCAAAGGAATATAAGTTGGTTTCAAAGTCTGCATGTTTGAGATAGGATTCAATTAGGAGTTTTCAGGATCCCCCTGAATAATGGGACCTAGCTTTAAGATTTCCATTAGATAACAAGATTTAGCGTAAGTTCTGTTGTAGGGAAGTATAATTCAGCCGTAAGAGTTCTGTCGTAGGGAAATATAATTCAGCCGTAAAAGTTGTCACTCGTAAGATAAGGTTTGGTTTAGATTTTCAGGACCCTCCTGGAAAATGGGACCTAGTTTAAATTTCAAAACAATCATGAGTAGCATAATTTAGCATAAATATACCCCCAAAGGAATATAAGTTGGCTTCAAAGTTTGCATGTTTAAGATAGGATTCAATTAGGAGTTTTCAGGACCCTCATGGAAAATGGGACCTAGTTTAAATTTCAAAACAATCATGAGTAGCATAATTTAGCATAAATATACCCCCAAAGGAATATAAGTTGGCTTCAAAGTTTGCATGTTTAAGATAGGATTCAATTAGGAGTTTTCGGGCCCATCCTGAATAATGGGACCTAGCTTTAAGATTGCCAGTAGATAACAAGATTTAGCGGAAGTCACACCTTTAGAAGATATAACTTAGATTTAAAATTGTTGTTTAATTAAGAATTGTCAGGACCCTCCCGGATAATGGGGAGTAGTTTAAGACCCTTTTAGATAACAAGATTTAGCGAAAGTCACACCTTTAGAGGATATAACTTAGATTTATAATTGTCGTTTAATTAAGAGTTGTCAGGACCCCCTGGATAATAGGACCTAGCTTTCAAATTCTTAGTAATATTTGGTAAAATGATTCAGTTTAACATTCACCTATGTGCCCAGCAACCAAACTGGGGCAGAAAATTTTCTTTGTTTTGTCTATTTTTGTTGAAATCAGGTACCCGCTTGGAGAACAGGGAGAAGCAATTCAAGTTTCAGCAATCAGGCACCCACCTAGAGAGCAAGGGAATACAGTTCAAGTTTCAGCAATCAAGCGCCCACCTGGAAAGCAAGGGAATACAATTCAAGTTTCAGCAATCAGGCGCTCACCTGGAGAGCAAGGGAATACAATTCAAGTTTCAGCAATCAGGCGCCCACCTGGAGAGCAAGGGAATACAATTCAAGTTTCAGCAATCAGGCGCCCACTTGGAGAGCAAGGGAGTACAGTTCAAGTTTCAGCTTTCAAGTTCTTATTGATATTTGGTAACATGATTCAGTTTACACTCACATATGTGCCTAGCTACCAAACCGGGGCAGACGCCTATCTTTGTTTTTGTCTGTTTTGTTGAAATCAGGCGCCCACCTGGAGAGCAAGGGAATATAATTCAAGTTCAGCAGTCAGGCGCCCACCTGGAGAGCACGGGAATACAGTTCAACTTCAGCAGTCAGGCGTCCACCTGGAGAAAGGGGCAGCATCTCAAAGTACAACTCGAGTTCAGCAGTCAGGCGTCCACCTGGAGAAAGGGAAAACATTTCAGATTACAATTCAAGTCGGCAACAAAGGGATTTAACCGGGAGAATACAAGTCAACAAGGCAACAAGAACCACAAGAGCAAGTTTGAAGATATAGATAGGATTTTTGTAATGCATAGATCATAGTCTAGTCTAGCTTCTTTTTATTTTTGACATGGTGTAATAAAGGGGTCCAGTAAGCAGTAGCAGCAGCAGCAGCAACAGTGAAATCACAGCTTCATGGTAGTCCCAGCTACCAAACCTTTCCGAACTACACTGACCTGATTCCTTTTTAGCCAAGGATATGTAGGCAACCTCGGAAGCAGGGTGCGGTCAAATCTTTCAAAAATGCTTCCCACGGAGTATTCAAATGGGCAAAAATCGCTCGTATCCGCTCACTTTATCTTTGCACGAAAACTCTTTGTGTTTCCGAGCAAAGAGGGGCAGCTGTGAGCACGTGATTTGCCCTATATGAATTACTCCCATAAATTCAAAACAAAATAATTTCTTTCATTATTTGCAAATTGTAGATTTTTATGGCATATTCTGCTAATTGTTTGGATTTGTCTGTGCATTTTTATTTTTGTTTAATTAATGAAAAATACAAAAAAATATGTTGCATTTGCATGTATGATTTAATTTTACAATTCTTGAGTTAAGTAGTAAATTAGTTATTTCATAGAAAAGGAAACTCCTGGAAACAACCTCTCTGCCCCTCGGGGTAGGGGTAAGGTCAGCGTACTTATTACCCTCCCCATACCCCACTTGTGGGATTATACTGGGTTGTTGTTGTTGTTGTTGTTGTATAGAAAAGGAAAATCACAAAAATAGTTTAATTTGCACCTTTGCATTTTTACTTTGATTTTGAGTAATTTTTCTCTTTAATTTGTTTTTTTAATTGTGATAATTATCATTTAGATTTAATTAGTATTTTTAGGTTAATTAGGTCCTAGGAATTAAATTATATTTTCTTTAATTTAAGAAAAAAATAAAAAAAATAAAAGAAAAATAGAAAGAAAAGGAAAAGGAACTAAAAGAATTAATTGGAAATGAAGAGAAGGGTCAGATTTTGGGCCAAGTCTTTGAATCTCCCAAGCGCAATTTCCAGTTAAAAACCCATCTGATCCACCACCCAATCACCCCTGAAACCTGTCCAAACCACCCAATGCCCAACCCAGTTCCGCTCTTACCCGATCCAATCTCCCCACGAATTTAAAACGACCCCGTTTAGATAGCATTAGATCTGCGCCGTCTAGGTTTCCTAATCTAACGGTGGGGAAGTGGGGAGGGTTTAGTATATTACTGTCAAAGTTACCCCCCCTCCTCTCATCATCTCTCCCAAACTCACCCCTCTTCAGAAACCCTAAAGACCTTAACCCGCAGCCCTTATTTCCCCAACGTCTCAGGCCGGCGGCGCCACCACCAACCACCACCAAAATCACACCCTACAACCACCTCACTCCCCTCATCTCAAATTCCCATTCAGTTCCTTTCAAATCCCCCCAAAGCCTCCCGAATATTAAATCTAAGGTTCGTGTTATAGGGGTCGAAGTCAGATTCCTCCATGCAAGGTCACCCCTCCAAGTTCCCCGATTGCTCCAAGCCTGTTTCGTCTCCAGATGATGTTCTTCGTCCGTTCTTGACAAAGAACCGACGATTTATACCATTTCGAGACTTAAACAGAGATACACGTGGTTTTCAAGTCCAAACTAGTAAGTTTCTTTTTCTTTCTTCACTTTTTTTATTCATCCTTTTACTTCGTCTGGTTGTCCTGTTCTGTCTCCGTATTTTGAATTCATTTTCCCCCTCAAAGGCAGTTTGTTTGGTATGTGTGTGTGTGTTTGTTTCTTTTCCATCTTTCCAATTTTTCGTTCTCTTAGTCAATATTTCCCTATCTTTATGTGATTTTTATTTTAGGTTATGAAATTTTCTGACAATTAGTTTAGGTAGGTTGGTGTCGAATTGTTAGTTTAATTTTAATATATCAATCCAGCATGATAATTTGATACATGTTCTGAAATTATTCAATTGTTTTCATTTTTTCCTATCATGGATTGGCTTGGTTTGCAACTCCTTTTGTTTTGAATTTTGGGTTGGGTCTGTGGGGAATTACTGAATTGTTTTGGGTTCTGGTTAATTTAAAAGCCTAAAGGGAAGAAAGTTTAGTATGGTTTGGGGTTGGACCCTGGGTCAACTTGACCCATGTGGTATGCTGCAGTAAAAAACAGGGCACTAAGGGGTAGTTTGGGTAGTCTAGCTAGGGAATCTATTGATTAACTGCCTAGGAAGTTTCCTAGAAGCTGAAAACAGTCTTACTTGGCACACAAGTCAGAAATTCAAGGATTGAGTAGCAAAAACAAAAATTAGAAAAGGGCGTAAATTTAAAAGCTGAGGTCTGCTAGTTGCCCTATTTGCTTGCCTATAAAGGCACTCTTACTTGAGAGAAGAGGGGGAAGAGATAAAAAATTTCAGAAAAAATACAAAGGGCTGCAAAAAATTACTGCTTCATTAAGTTCCTTTTGTGAGTTCTTATGTTTTCAATCTCTAAAATGATTTCTGATCTGTCTTGAGCTGAAATAATTTGAGTTTGGCTGGTTTTCAAAGTTTGGTTCAAAGTTGGGTTGTTCTTTGGGTTGCAGCGTCTCACTTGTTACTTCTGCTGGTTCAAACTTTGTTCAAAGCTGGTTTTCCTTGGTTATTTCTGGGCTAACTCCATTGCTGTTGTTTTGTCTTGCTGCTGTTGACTCTCCTTGTCCTGTTTTCTTTGCTTTTCCAGGTATCTTTCTGGCCTTTGAGTAATGACTGAATATTGAACATGTAATCCGAATGAAGTTTGGTTGAAATGAAGCTGCATTTGAAGTTGATTCTCCCCTGTTCTTCTTACTGCTTCATCACCTAGTAGCTATGCTTTGAATCAAAATGTTAGTTAGGTTATGCTTATCACATGTGTGTTTTGGTTCCTTGTGAGAGAGCAATCTGTGGTAGTTTTGCTAAGGTTTTGTAACATGGACTAATTTAATGCTCTGGATCATAGATTTGGTTCAGTTGATGCTGAAGATTAGATGTAGTTTTTTTTCCAGTTTTGATGACTATTTGAATTCACTGAGATGTTATATAGGGACTTGTATGTATTTTCCCGGACCCTGTTTGTGAGCATGTCTATTTTTTGATGAAACTAGTTGAAATTGATGTCAAACATAGGGAGTAGATGATTATTTGATTTGGAAATTTAAAGTCAAGATGTTATGAATGTTTGGTGTTGAAATTCCCTATTGGTTTGAATATCGATTAAAATAATGGTTTAAACAGGAAATGAAACAGGAAGGAACATCAAGTGAGCATGTAACTCGAACAATTATGTGTTAGTTTCAATAATGATTCTCAGATGGCCGCTGTAATTTAAATTAAACATGCGTTGAGGTTTGATTATAGTGATGGAAGGTGTTGATAGATGCGTCAAATCAGAAATCGTTTAATCCCCTGAAGCAAAGTAACGTGGGCTGTAGAATTGGAAAAAAAAACTGACCCCCTCGTGTTGATGTGTGGGTTCGAACCCAGGACCCCATTGCTTGCTGAAGCCGATCTGGCTTCAATTTGGGTTCCCTCGTGGACCCTGGCTTAGACTGATGGTAATTTGTAATTCAAAGGGGCTACATCTATAAGCTATTGGGCCTCACGGTGGGCCCAAACTTTTAAATTCAGACCATTAACTCTTTCCCTCAAAATATATTTTGTTAGCTTGCACCTTAGTAAAATCTTGGCCCTTTAATGTTTAGATAATTGGGTTTTCTTTAATGGGGGTGAGCCAATATTAGATAACGGAATAGTTCATGGCCCTCCAAATATAACTCGAATTCCTTTTCTTTAGATTAGAATGAATTGAGGCGCGCCATGCCAAACAAAAATGACAATTGCATGGCCCTCGTTTTAATTAGTTTTGACTTAATCCTTAGAATTCGAGGCGTTCCATTTAGCAAATATCCATGGCCCTCGCAAAGTTAAAAAACGCGTAGTTGCTTTAGGTGCGGGTGCATTTATGTGACGTGGTTCAAGACATATTTTAAATGACGTTGCAATTTTCTTTAAAAATGAATAAAATCGGTTAAAGGTTTAAAATTGCACCATGGGTTAAACATGTATTAAAATCATATAATAGACCAACTATAACAGTTGAGCGACCGTGCTAGAACCACGGAACTCGGGAATGCCTAACACCTTCTCCCGGGTTAACAGAATTCCTTACTCGGATTTCTGGTTCGCGGACTGTAATACAAAGTCAATCTTTTCCTCGATTCGGGATTTGAACTGGTGACTTGGGACACCATAAATTATCCCAAGTGACGACTCTGAATCTCTTAATAAACAATCCCGTTTCGATTGTCCTTTAATTGGAAAAAACTCCCTTATACCCTTTACGGGGTGTAGGAAAAAGGAGGTGTGACAAGAAGATAGTGAAAATATCAAAACAGCAATTGAAGAACTCGAGGCTATCACACTTTTCGAGTAGTGGCCAGACAGAAAATTTTATATTGGAATGAAGCTAAGCCCGGGAATGAAAGGTAAACTTGTCAAATTTTTACAAGCTAACGCAGATTGCTTTGCTTGGTCGCATTCAGATATGACAGGTATACCACCGGAGGTGATGACCCACAAGCTGAATGAAGACCCATCGTATCCACCTGTCAAACAGAAGGAGAGGAAGCAAGAATCCTTCAAAAATCAGACAGGGGGACTTATTGTTATAAAGTCATGCCTTTCGGACTAAAAAATGCCGGAGCCACATACCAAAGATTGGTGACAAAAATATTTCAAGAACACCTGGGAAAGACTATGGAAATCTATATCGATGACATGATAATCAAGACGACACAGGTGGGAGATCATATCCAACATTTGTCAGATACATTTCAGATTTTCCGCAAGTTCATTATGAAGTTAAATCCCGAAAAATGTGCCTTTGGCGTGGCTTTATGTAAGTTTTTAGGTTTTCTTGTTTCTAACAGAGGTATTGAAGTAAACCCTGCACAGATCAAAGCCATTGAGGAGATACCAGACATACTCACGAGCAAAAAAGAGGTGTAGAGGTTGACAGGTAGGATAACAGCTTTGGGAAGATTTATTTCCAAATCCTAGGAGAAAAGTTTTAAGTTCTTTTCAGTTTTGAAAAAACAAATCTAATTTGAGTGTACTGATGAATGTCAGCAAGCTCCCAAAAATCTAAAAGCATATTCGTCAAATCCACCCCTACTGGCTAAACCAAAGGATGGAGAAAGGCTACTCATCTATCTCGTTGTATCAAAAATGGCGGTATATGCAGTATTGGTACGTGAAGATAAAGGTAAACAATCTCCAATTCATTATGTTAGCAAATCTTTGTTGGATACTAAAACTCGATTTCCTTACTTAGAAAAACATGCTTTAGCATTAATTATGGCATCTAGAAAGTTGAGGCATTATTTTCAATGTCACCCTATCTCTGTAGTGACCGCTTACCCCCTAAGGAATATATTGCATAAGCAAGAACTGTCAGATAGGTTAGCTAAATGGGTTATAGAACTCAGTGAATACGACATCGTGTACCAACCTAGAACTGCGGTAAAATCACAAGTTTTAGCAGATTTTGTGGCAGATTTCAGCGCGGGGATAGTTCCTGAAGAAGAAAAGCAACTACAAGTATTCACCGGATCTAATCCAGGTACTTGGACCCTATTTACTGATGGCTCCTCGAAAGTTAAAGGAGCGGGTTTAGGCATTGTTCTAATCTCACCTTCGGGGGAAACCTTAAGGCAAGCAATAAAGTGCCATCCCATTACTAACAATGAAGTAGAATACGAGGTTGTAATTGCAGGTCTGGAATTGGCACGAAAACTCAGAATAGAACAAATTATAATCAAAAGTGACTTGCAGCTGGTGGTTAATCAAATGCAGGGGACTTATATAGCTAGAGAGGTGCGGATGCAACAATATCTGGAAAAGGCATGAGAATTAATCAGACAATCCCAATCATGGAAAATCGTGCAAATACCCAGGGAGGAAAATGCGGAAGCAGACGCACTAGCTAATCTCGCATCTGTTGCAGAAGTAACGAATGAACAAAATGCTATTGTAATACATTTGTTTCATACGACACTCGATCAAGATAAAAATAAGGTAAATTTCAATAATTTAACTTGGGATTGGAGAAACGAGTTTGTTAATTTTCTGCAGTACAGGATTCTACTTGAAGACAAGAAAAGGCTCAGCCACTTCGACGAAAAGCTGCCCGATATTGTTTGGTTCGAGGAAACCTGTATCGAAAGATGTTCGGAGGACCTTTAGCTAAATGTCTCAGACCTTCTCAAATAGAATATGTGATGAGAGAAATACATGAGGGACACTGTGGAAATCACGCAGGAGGAAGATCCTTGGTAAAAGCTCTAATTAGAGCAGGATATAATTGGCCAAAAATGAAAGAAGATGCGGAAAGTATTGTGGCCAAGTGTGACAAATGCCAACAATATGGCAATAACATGCATCACCCAGCGGAGCTATTACATACGATTATTTTACCATGGCCTTTTATGAAGTGGAGAATGGATATCGTGGGTCCACTACCACAAGCTAACGGGAAGGTACGATTTTTATTAGTACTAACGGATTATTTTACTAAATGGGTAGAAACAGGAGCCTTTAAACAGGTGCGGGAGATTTAAGTTAGGGACTTTATTTGGCGAAACATAATATGTCGGTTCGAAGTTCCAAAAGAAATCGTATGTGACAATGGCCCACAATTCATAGGCGCGAAAATCACAGAATTTTTTCAGAGTTTGCAGATTAAAAGCATACCTTCAACACCTTATCACCCTGTGGCTAATGGATAAGATGAGTTGACAAACAAAGTTATTATTAATAACTTGAAGAAAAGATTAGAGGAGTCAAAAGGTAAGTGTCCTGAAGTTTTACCAGGAGTCTTACGGGCTTAAAGAACAACAACAAAAATGGGTACGGGAGAGACTCCATTTTCAATTGTTTATGGTGTTGAAGCCTTAATTCCAGTGGAAATAGGTGAGCCAAGTACAATATATACACACACAACTGAGGAATCAAACGAAGAAGAGATGGGAATAATCTTGATTCGCTTGAAGAAAGGATAGAAGCGGCCCTTATAAGAATGGCAGCTCAGAAAGAAATTATTGAGCGGTACTACAACCGAAAAGCTCATCTTACGTACTTCAAGATTGGGACTTCATCCTCAAAAAGGTTTTTCAATCAACAAAAGCAACCAATGCAGGAAAGTTGAGTCCAGATTGGGAAGGGCCCTACAGAATTCGGCGCATTGCTGGAAAAGGGTGCATATGAGTTGGAAACAATGGAAGGCAAAGTACACCCATCAAAGTGGAATGTTGTTCATTTAAAGAAATATTACTTCTAGGCAACGGAGGTACCCACGGTCAAGTATCATTCACATATGATTTAATTTTGTTCTTTTTAATTATACTAACCACTTTAGATGATAGAAAAAAAGCTAGCCCTTACCAAATGATGATATTAGACCCAAAAGACACGAGGAATACTGAATTATTCCCGGTCTAGGTTACAACCCTTCTGATGAAAAAATGGGTTAAGCAGTCATCATCTAAATGCATACTTCCGAGTCCCATGTGTATTTTCCTTTTAAGGGAATGGACCAAAGGAAGAAACAATCCAGTGCTCGAGATTTCATAATTCAAAGCTCTAAAACTGGGGGGGGGGG
>NW_017671869.1:127664-242412 GCF_001879085.1 Nicotiana attenuata
AGCATAAAACTTCCTCAAATTATTTCTTTTTTATACTTCTTTCATATATTTACACCAATATGAAGATGAGACGTCATCTTCATCAGTCTCGCTTATAAAAGGGCCCTCTTTTATTAAAATTATGTGTCTATCAGAATCATAGATTGTTAAAATATTTTTAATACAAAATTGAATGTCAAAGAGTGGAACAAAAACTCAAACATCAAAATAGGCGAAAAAAAGCCGAGATTTATATATTAAACTTTGCAAAAGACAAGGCATTTGTTTGTCATCAAACCCCAAAACAAGATAGGGGTAAACCAACAACTATTCCAAAAAAGAAAAAAAAACTTCCCATCAACAATTTCTAAACAAAACCATCAAATAACAGAAAATACTAGGAGGCATCATCCACTGAAACATCAGCAACGGGAGAATCATTGACGGACATAGAGGGATCAACTTGAGAAGAAGAGGCTTGAATATTAGCTTCACCAGGAGCAAGTTCATCAACCTCGAGAATTCCATCTTCAGATGAAGGGAAACTTTGACTTTGTTGAGTTTTTTCGATTGCCTCTTTAACTTTAGCAATCTCAGCGTAAAGGTCAAAACCCTCCTGGCTGGCTTCCATTAAAGTCTCGAGGCGAGTATTTAAAAAAGCTCTACTCACTTCAAGTGACATCTTATCCTCGAGAGCCTCATAGTCTTTCTCCCACTGTTCAATCTCGATTATCAACTCTTCCTTCTCTGTTTTAGAAGCGTCAAAAGCTGCCTTCAAAGGAGTAAAGGAACTTTACAAGAACTTGACCTTATCAGTAGAGGCACAGGGGTCTTCTTGAGTTTGAGTGAGTGTTTGAACCAACTCTCCCGAATAAGCCTCTTTCTGGTTAAAAAGTTCCCTCAAACTCCTTATCTCCTCGGTTGCCTTTGAAAGCTGCTCAGCAAATGAGGACTCAAGGATATCCTTATCCTTACCAATTTGGCTTGAAGAATCTTTTTCAATTGCTAATTCAACAGCGATCACATGCATTTGTTGCTCTAAGGCATCCTTCTCCCCTGCCAACACTTCTTTCTCCAGTAGTAGACCTTCAAATTGCTCTTTCCAATTATCAGCCTCGGTGCGGTAATCAATGATTTGTTGGTCAGCATATTAATTCAGTACCTATCAAATTGATCTAAAGAAAAAAGAAAGAGTTGCGGATAATAATGTTTAGCTTAAAGCATATATATTTCTATGTACATCGCCTCATATTTTACTTTTGTTTCGTGAATTTGGGATGGTAAATGTGATGATTTATATTAATTTGAAGTGATATTATATGTGTAGGAATGATTCGGGAGCAATTGGGGGCGAAACGTGAAAAATTAGAGCCAAAACGAACGAAATCAGGAAACTTGCGAATTTGGGCGCCACAGGTGGCGCCCAGCCCTACCTGTGGTGCCAGAAACAGAATGTAAAATAATGGAGCAAAGTGGAGGGTGCCTGGCGCTAGCCAGGGTGCCGGTGACGTGAATTTTCTCCAATTTCGCCCGGAACAAGGTTATTTCGGCCCTAGACCTACCCAACACGTATAAAAGCAAGACTAAACATATTTTTGAAGGGAGGACGCCACTTTAGAGAGATCTAACATACTTTGAAGGGGAATTCACGTGGGGGAACACACACCACGCTTGGAGGAGGCTTTCAACTAGTTTTTCTTCTCTTCTCTTCTTTTAGTTTCATAGTTTCTTTGTTCTAGAGTTGTTGGGTGCTACATGAACATTGTAGTTTGAAGCTTGAATTGTTCTTATTATTTTATCATATTGGTTTATTTTATTCAATATTTCGCTTAATTATTTGATTGCTTGATCACCAATTGAATACTATCTACGAATCTAGGATTGAACTCGGGAGATGGAATTCTAGATTGCATATAAGATTGAGTAAAGCAAGATCTTAACTCTGTGGGAGGGGGGGGGGTGGATTTGCAGTTAGGATAAGAATATACCTAATCGCCTTGCTTGGTTATTATACGGGAATTATAAATGCGTTCTTGTTAATCCTAATTTCATAGGAATATAGGCGTTAGGTTAGCTTGAATAGGTGAGTTGTACTTCGGGAGAAGGCTACGAGCAATATTAACCCCGTCAATCAATAAACTAGATAAATTAATTACACAATTTAGGTAGAAAACTCAACGGGATTGTTAGCCAACCCATAGCTCTAGAATATTCACTCACATTGAATTTGTCTTTAAGCTTGTCGTTGTTTTCTTTAATCTCTAAATTTGTTACTCTAGATTAGCTTTAGTTAAATATTCGTACTTTAGAATTCGCTTGAATAGATTAATTTTTTGGGTTTAATTTAGGTTATAGTTAATCACAAGTCCCTGTGGGTACGATATCTGGACTTACAATCCTATATTACTTGTCGACCACTGATCGCGGCCGTCTCAACACTACACAATGGTAGTAAGAGTGGGTAGCAATAACTAATACCCGAATAGTGGATCGGGGTCGAATTTCCACAGGGAGCTTGAAATGGAGTTGTATTGCCGGTTTAGTTTAGGATTGCGTTTGTACTTCTAATTGAACTCCTAACATTTTTAAGGGTTTTTATATTTAAAACTACTTTTGTAACCTAAGAATTAATGCTAAATTATGCTAAGGAAATATTGCTAAGTTGTGCTTGATATGGGAAAAATGCACTAGGGTTGTAACACTACCTAGGTGGCTAGCTAACGGGTAGAAGCTACTAAGGGGAGATTGATAAATCTGGGTTTAGTGCTATAACCGTTACACAAGTGCACTCATTCTCATACCTCTCGGTAGAGAGAACGATTTTGCCCAATTGACTCTCTCGAGACCAATTAGGTAGGCCAATCAGACCGGGCAACTAGGGCTCAAGTAGGGTAATTACTCTTTCGAGGTTTAACCCGTTAATTGGAACTACCATTCTCATGGGTCCATCCCAATTCCTTGTTGGGTTAACTTTTAGGGTCATATGACTCTCTCTCTCAAGAAGAGTTAGACCCGCTAAGCTTGAATTCATGTTTGCAACCACAAATTCTAGATTGAAACACAAAATCAACCCAAATAACAAATACCCAATCTCAATCTCACCCTAGAATGCAACACCCATTAACTACCCACACTGGGGTTGAGCCACAACTCTAGCTAATGGGTTTAGCTAGACATAATTAAAGAAGAAACAGTAGAAATAGATGATGAAATGAACATAATAATTGATTACTACTTAAAATCTATGATATTCAAGAGTAAAATTGCCAAATTAGGCTACAAAATACTTCTCACGAGTGCAGCTCTCGTTCAGTAGTTAAAATCTGACCTAAAAATATCAAAAAGATCTATTTATACCGAGCTAGAAAATTTGGACAAAAATGCCCTTGCGGGGTAGGCGCGGACCGCGCAAAAAGGGAGCGCGACCGCGTTGGCTCTTGGACTCTTTGAACTCTGTTCTCTGAAGTTGGGACCGGGGACCGCGCAGAAATGGAGCGCGGCCGCGTGGCAAATCAGTGCGGTCCGCGCTAGGTCTTCTTGTTCCCCACTTCAATTGGTCTTTAACACTTGGCAGGTTTCACTATGTTTTGAGCGGATCTTTGACATTTGTCATCTTGTCGCTCAAACCTGCAATCAAGCGCAACTTGTAAGGATTTTGGGGTTATTTTGTGGCAATTCATAACAAAAGCAATAGCAAGTAGGGGTATAATCATGCTACAATTCTAACTTATCAACAACGTATACTTGCGTGTACGTTTGGGAGCAACAAGTTTTTGGCGCCGTTGCCGGGGACTTAGAAATTAACTATTCTACTAGATTGGATTTTTACTTCTTGCCTATTCAAGTTTTTATTTTGTTATTTTTAACTTAGTTTAATATTTTATTATCTTTGTCGATATGGCATCTTGGAATGATAATTTGTCGAATATTGGTTATTCTTATTATGGTGTTCCTTGTCCATATTGTGGAGGACCACACTTGTGGCAAAATTGTGAATCTCAATCTTATGGGTGGAATATTTGTAATAAGTGTGGTGGTCAAGGTGGCCATTGGGATGGTTGTCCTAATTCTTATTATCCTTCTTAGAACTCTTATTATGATGTTTCTAATAATATTTGTGAGTTTGATAGGGGTAATGAAGTGCAGGATATGAAACGTGATGCATATATTAGGGATATTCCGAGGCAAGTAGCAGAGCAACAGGATGAACTCAAAAAAGGTATGAAAAGACTTAGTGTAGCAATCATGAGAATGAAGGTCGAGGCGGAGGAAGTGGCTGAAGAGAGCGAGTTCCCACCAGAAGATAATTTAGAAGAAACAGATATAGTGAGCCTATCTTGGCTAGAGGAACAAGCTCAACTAATAAAATCTCATGAGTATCTTCGTGATGGTCTTTCAAATATGACAGAACAATTGATAGAAGGAAGAACTGATCTTAGACAAGAAATCGACCAATTTGGCAGCTCTATTCGCGACATGGATGCAGAATTGAGTACAAAGATTGATGCGTGTAACGTCCAACAATTTAGTGATGAGTTGTGTGAAGTTGAAAAAGATCTTCTAGGCCAAATTGAGGAGCTAAGACGAGAATACCAATTATCAGACCATGTTCTTATGGATGATGCTAAGGTTGAGGCGTCTGATGCCCTACAACCAATTTTTGTGGATACTGGCCAGCTGGTGAAGCAGAAAGAGGAATTCCAACTATTCGACCAAAATATTATTAATGATGCCTAGGTTGACGAAGAGTGCAAAATTAAGGATGTCAAAAATATTGCAATTTTGGAGTTAGAGCGTACTGGACCTCATTCTAAACACTTTTCAACATTGTGTTTGGTTGGTGACATAGGAATTGATCCAGTCGATCATATGGAGGAGTCAATGGATGAGGAACAAAGTGTTTATATTTTAAAATTTGTCATACAAAGGAGGCAAAACGACATTCCTCACTTAAAGGCCAAGAAGTGCAAGATGCGATACCTACTACTTGGGTTCTTTATTTTTACACCACCGCCTCATGAACATGATAGAAAAATTGATGCAAAATTGGGGGCGCAATTCATATCCTCAAAGTGGAAGGAAAAGTGGTGAAAGTGATGGAGTCGTGCCACGACTATAAATAAGGCGCTTGTTGGGAGGCAATCCAGCCTGTATTTTAATTTTTTAATTTTTTATATAGTGTCAAGTTTCGTTTTGTTTTTGTTTTGCAGAGTAGGGGAAGTCTGAGTACCCGAAGTTGAAGCTGAGGAGCATGTTTGAGCTTAAGTGTGGGGTTGTCCCGACCCTTAACATTGAGGATCATGTCCGAGCTAGGCCCGAGAGGGTCTCAGGGAGTATTTCTCACCCTTGTTTTAATATCTTTCTCTGTGATCATGCAGCGAGGACTATGCATAATATAAGTGTGGGGTGGGGAAACTACTTTCTGAAGTGTAATTGTATAAAACTATTTTTTTTTATTTAGTTGTTCTTTTAGAACTCATAGTAGGCATAGTCTAGGTAAAAAAAATACAATAATTGAAAAAAAAAATTAGAAAAAGTTCGGATTTTTCCCGACGATGGATCTTTTGGAAAATTTTCTTGAGGGATAAAGTCCGATTAAAAACACCAAAAAGTTTTTTTTAGGATAGTTAGGTAGTATCCCTTGGTTTTTCTTTGGGCGCCGGTTCTTTTCCAAGGGTGTAGCTCGAACCCGGTACTTTATTATTTTTTTAGGAATAGTTTAGGAAGAAACATAGTCGCTCCGAGATACTCATTAACATGGTTGATGATGGCACATTAGGCTATGACATACATTCTGTTTTCCCGTATATTTGGTGTGAATTGTGAAGCCTAAGTAAAGTAAATAGCCTATTTTGTCATGCCTTTTCTCAGTTGTTTGACTTGTACGCTACATAGTGCAATATTGCTTAAATTTCTTAATTATGTGTGCTTGCTTGACTTGAGAGTTGAACAGAACCGTCTTGATTGAGTTATGTGCAACGTGTGTGCGAGGATTTGTGGTTTTCTGTGCTATCCTGTGTAGTCTAGAACTTGCCCCGTGTGTTAATCGAAGCGAAATTATAAGTTGTGCTAATCTAGGAGATGACGTAGGCATTTTCTTGCTTGATCATAGATGTGCTTGTCACATAAAAATAAAATTTTCCGTTGCTAGCCCCTTTGAGCCTATAGACCTTTCTTTTGGCACCCACATTACAAGTCATACTCCTATTTTGTTCTTAATTGGATATTGATTGAACCTTTACCTCCTAAGGCACTTAGTTGCTAAAAGAAGTAAGGTTAAGAGTTTGGGGAGTAGCTTTTGAGAGGAACCATGGAAGGGCCCGTTGGTGCACTAAAGTTGAAATCGAAAGTCACTAGCCGATGAACTTTAATGTATGGAGTGTGTGAAGAAAAGAAAAACAGAGAGAGAGAGAGAGAGAGAGAGAGAGAGAGAGAGAGAGAGAGAGAGAGAGAGAGAGAGAGAGAGAGAGAGAGAGAGAGAGANATCAAATCGCCAAATTAACAACATAAACATCGAATCAAGCCTCAAAACTCATGATTTCTTCCAATTTCTTCATAAAATATCAAATTCCCATTTTAGGTCCGAAACACGTCAAACGACATCCGGTTTTAACCAAACTTTACAGAAAGCGCTTAAACTATATATAAGACTTGTACCGGGCACCGGAACCAAAATACGGGCCCGATACCGTAGTCTTTTAATCAAATTTCATTTCCATTTTCCTTAATTTTTTCCAGAAAACAATTTCGCACAAAATTTCATTTCTCGGACTTGGGACCTTGGAATTCGATCCCGGGCATACGTCCAAGTCCCATATTTTCCTACGGACCTTTCGGGACCGTCAAATCACGGGTCCGGGTCCGTTTACCCAAAATGTTGACCGAAGTCAAATTTATTCAATTTAATATCAAAATTTAGCATTTTTCTCACAGAATTCATATTTAAGCTTTTCGGCTACGCGCTCGGACTGCGCACGCAAATCGAGGCAACCCCAGATGAGGTTTTCAAGGCCTCGGAAGTACAGAATGGGTAAGAAAACAAGTGATGATCCCTTTGGGTCGTCACATCCTCCACGACTTAAACATTCGTTCGTCCTCGAACGAGCATAGAGACATACCTGAAGTCCTCAAGTCACTGAGTGCGCACTTCCAACATACACCCGCGGGTGATCCCACGTCACCCCAATCCACTTAAGCCTGACGACACCATCTCAACTGAAATTTAGCCTTTCTAGCAATACCAATAGGCCTTCAAGCCAGAATTCTCACCTTCCATCCGTTTCCAAAAGACCCGATCCTAAATCCATATCCGGTATCAGTCTGAACCAGTTATTTCAATACAAGCCAACACACACAGGGTACAACCACACAACATGACACATCACACATAGGCCCACAATAGCATTTCTGATAGCAATACTTGCCTGAGATCAAATCCGTACCAGCCATAAGCCTCATATTCAACAGGAACTCTTTTCTAACCTCCACAACACTGGCGATGATACAATAACCACGAAAACCGCATAATAAAACACCCAAATAACCAAATCTCAGCCAACACCAACGGGTACACACCCCACAAGCTAAAACTCAAGAAGCATAGAACGAAAATGACTGAATATGAGAAAGGAAACAAATAAGGGAACTAACAAACAAATCAAACTAGCACAAATTCTTCTAAAACACAAATCGACAAAAACATCTAACAAGAAAGAATGAAAGCATATAAAAGACTCACAAGGATCTTATACTGATATAACTCTCACCGCAGTACACAGCCCGGTCTCAACATATCAAATCACCTGAAATCACGAGGGTCCCGCCCTCAGCACTGAATCACAAGTAGGGCACACATCAACCCATCTAGAGACTCTCACTAGATCAATTCCGTCTACAAATTACAACACAGGCTGGATCCCACACCGGTGGAGCATAGAAATCACAGCTCGTAACCAAGGATACTCAGTGATCACATCAAACCTACCGAAACAGACAACATGAATTTACTACTAGCCTCATAATTCTCGACAACAGCTAGAAACGGACGATAGACACGGACTATCACTCATANAGTGTGTGAAGAAAAGAAAAACAGAGAGAGAGAGAGAGAGAGAGAGAGAGAGAGAGAGAGAGAGAGAGAGAGAGAGAGAAAGAGAAAGGAAAATTGAAAGAAAAGAAAAAAAATGATAGTGAAAGTATGTAGAAAAATACACACCTCAAATTCTTAATGATTTGTGCTAGTGGAATTATAGAAGTGCTTAACTGAAAAGAGGGCTATGTTGCATATGGCAAGTGAATTGGTTGAGACGAATATGTGCTTGAATTGTAAATGTAGTGTATTAAAGTGCTTAGGAGGGTTAGTCACTATTTCTAAATGTATCACACCCGTCCCTTACATTACAACCTTAAAGTCCTAATTGATCCTAGATTTGGCTAGCTTAAATTAGTAGAGATATAAACTATGGGCAAGCTTATGGTACAATCACGGGATGCATATGAATTCTTTGTGAGAGTCAGCGAATTTTGTTCAATTGTGTGATGTCCTTAATCTATATTCAAAAGCATATTTGAATGTGTGGACTAATCTATATTCACTCTTTTGTTTGTTGGTGAGGGCACATGATCTCATGAATGATTGGCAATGTTGTAAACTTTCTTGTTGGTGAGTACATGAATTGAGGGTGCTTAGTAGTTACAATTCGTCTTTTGAGGTTGGGTGGTGACAAATAGGTTGTTGGAATTGACTGAATTGAAATGTTATACTTGGGCATGCTTCAACGGGAAGAATGTGAAATCTTGGGTGTTCATGATTGTGTGCCGGTATTGATCATAGTCAAGGGTATAGTATGTGGTTAAAAGTTAAGGTGCTCCTATATAATTGAGACTTGTACATAGTTGGGGCTTTATTAGATAGTCCCATTGCTCGAGGACGAGCAAGAGTCTAAGTGTGGGGTGTTGATGTTTAGCTTAAAGCATATATATTTCTATGTATATCGCCTCATATTTTACTTTTGTTTCGGGAATTTGGGATGTTAAATGTGATGATTTATATTAATTTGAAGTGTTTTTATGAGTAGGAATGATTCGGGAGCGATTGGGGGCGAAACGTGAAAAATTAGAGCCAAAACGAACGAAATCGGGAAACTTGCGAATTTGGGCGCCACAGGTGGCGCCCAGCCCTACCTGTGGCGCCAGAAACAGAATGTAAAATAAGGTGACGTGAATTTTCTCCAATTTCGCCCGGGACAAGGTTATTTCGGCCCTAGACCTACCCAACACGTATAAAAGCAAGACTAAACACATTTTTGAAGGGAGGACGCCACTTTAGAGAGATCTAACATACTTTGAAGGGGAATTCACGTGGGGGAACACACAAAAATGTGAGTACCTGTAGAAACGCCTCCTTCCCAGGTTGACAGAACTGAATGGAAGTACCTGTATCTGCACAACAAAAATGTGCAGAAGAGTAGCATGAGCACACCACGGCGGTGCCCAGTAAGTATCAAGACTAACCTCGGTGGAGTAGTGACGAGGAACAGTCAGGGCACCTACCGGTCAAATAAACAGTATAATCATAGGAATAATGGAACCGATATATAAATATGTAAAGTCTGCATAAATGACTAAAAATGATACAATTCCCAATAAGGAAAAAAGGACAACAAGTAACAACGAGAATATAATAAATGATGATACGAAATGACGGCAGAATCACAATCCAAATCCTAAGATCACAACACAGCAAGGGGAAAAACAAGTCAATAACTCATATCCTACAATGATGTTCACATAAGGTCTTGTTCAACTCTTCCCACAATTCTACCAAAAATCTCTGAGAAACCACAACTCACGAAAAACCCATCATCTGAAATCTAACACTTGGCATCCTGTGCCCCACCAATCTCACGGTCATGCTGACAACTAACTGGCTAACTAGGACCACTCTCACATATATAATGGACGAACGAGGGCGTATCTCCACCCTTAGCAAAATCGGAAGGAATTCACCTCTAATGGGGTGTCCAACTACGTGTATGCTTGTGCAAGTGTTTTTGACAAGGATTTTTCCCAACTCGTAAACATGAAAAGGAGAACGGACTGCACGTACGAATGTTTCCTCACAACTTCCAAGCGGTAAAGCTCATACCGGTAAACAACCCACAATCACAATATTAAACAAATAGGAATGCCTCCACGGGCCCTCACAATTCTTTACAATCAACCCCTGACATAGCCCACCTTATTACGCCACGCGTGCAAATAATAATATAATAGGCACCGCCTTGTTTCGCTACACGTGCATCACAATGTTCCCACCTTATTCCGCCATATGCGCAACCCACATATAAGCATATAACATATCCCGCCTTATTACGCCGCATGTGCAAAACATCAATAGCAACAATAGCACGGCAAAGACCTCGTGCAACCCTTCAACAACAACCGCACGGCAGAGACCTCGTGCATCACAGTATCAACAGCCGCACGGCAGAAACCTCATGCATCATAGTTACAACGACTGCACGGCAGAAACCTCGTGCATCACAGTCTCAAGTACCGCACGGCAGAAACCTCATGCATCATAGTATCAGCGACCGCACGGCAGAAACCTCGTGCATCACAGTCTCAAGTACCGCACGCAGAAACCTCGTGCATCATAGTATCAACGACCGCACGGCAGAAACCTCGTGCATCACAGTCTCAAGTACCACACAACAAATGACAATATATACAGGAACAAAGCAAGAGAATCAACTCAGGCATTTCCATTCACCAAAAGACGGTACAACACTCATAAGGAATACCCGTAACAGAGAAATACTAAGCGCAATAAGAACAACTCAACAAGGGAGAAATAATACGAAAAAAACGATTCCATAATACTCAGTTCAACAATAAGGAAATTAACATAAATCAATTACTTACCATTAAGGAAATGTCAACTAAACATAGGATATCTAACTTCTTTCCAATTAAGACCAATTAATTACACGAGAGATAAAATTAATGCTTTCCAGATAAAGACAAGCAGTTAGGAATGATAATGTGACTATAGAAGGGTAAATGTCCACAGTTAAACAAGTAAAAGTCAATTAGGCAACAAAAATAACCAAAAAGGCGGATAAATTCCAAGTAAGTCATGTATAGGTGAAACTAATAACAGGGAACTCCATCGTATCAAGAACAACTTCATATTTGGCGATAACAAGGACCTAAGAGCCTAAAAGGGGCAATTTTCCACAAATAAATCCGAGCACGCACTCGTCACCTCGCGTACAAGGAATACAATCAACAAAGAAGACTCAAATCCTAAGGGGAAGTCCCCCACACGAGGTTAGGCAAGATACTTACCTCGAACCGGCTAAAATCAACTAGCAACCACGTTCTTGCCACGCGTACTCGACTCCAAATGGCCCAAATCTATTCAATTAAATCACACATTGTAAATAACATCTCAAGCAACTGATTCTATTATTTAATTTAAAGCTAAGACGCAAATTTAGGTAAAATGACCAAAACACCCCTCAAGCCAACATGGTCAAAACCCGAGGTTCGAACCAAAATCCGGTTACCCATTCCCCCACGAACCCAAATATATGATTTTTGTCGAAATGGGACCTCAAATTGAGGTCCAAATCCCCAATTTTAGAAAAACCTAGGTTCTACCCCAAACCCCCAATTTCACCCATGAATTTCATTGATTTTAAGAGGAAAACATGTTAAATAATGTAAATGATTGAAGGAATTAAGTAAAAATCGACTTACAAATGATTTGGAAGAAGTTTTGTCCTTGAAAAAACACCTATGGGGTTTGGGTCTTGAAAGAATGGTGAAAAATGGTGGAAAATCGACTAAGTATAAATTTGCTGGGTCTCTGATGTCGCATTTGCGAACTGGGGTTCGCAATTGCGAACCCCGGCCAAGTTTGGGAATTGCGAGATACTTGTTCGCATTTGCGAACTATGAGGGAAACTGGGAGGTTCGCATTTGCGAACCATAAGGTCGCTTTTGCGAAACCTGACCCATCGCATTTGCGAGGTTTTATATCGCATTTGCGATAACTTCAGGCCGGGCACATTCTCGCATTTGCGAGCTGACTCTTCGCAATTGCGAGCGCGAATTGCGAAGCCTGCAGGTCAGTTATAGCTGCAATTTTTCCCAAGGTTGAAAAAGCACTCCGACACCTATCTAAA
Organism: Nicotiana attenuata; assembly: GCF_001879085.1. Taxonomy (NCBI): domain Eukaryota; kingdom Viridiplantae; phylum Streptophyta; class Magnoliopsida; order Solanales; family Solanaceae; genus Nicotiana; species Nicotiana attenuata. The sequence continues at coordinate 139,838 of NW_017671869.1, forward strand.
ACTCACCCGAGCCCTCGGGGCTCCAAACCAAACATGCACACAACCTCAAAAACATCCTACGGACTTACTCGCGCGATCAAATCGCCAAATTAACAACATAAACATCGAATCAAGCCTCAAAACTCATGATTTCTTCCAATTTCTTCATAAAAATCAAATTCCCATTTTAGGTCCGAAACACGTCAAACGACGTCCGATTTCAACCAAACTTTACAGAAAGCTCTTAAACCATATATAAGACTTGTACTGGGCGCCGGAACCAAAATACGGGCCCGATACCATAGTCTTTTAATCAAATTTCATTTCCATTTTCCTTAATTCTTTCCAGAAAACAATTTCACACAAAAATTCATTTCTCGGACTTGGGACCTCGGAATTCGATCCCGGGCATACGCCCAAGTCCCATATTTTCCTACGGACCCTTCGGGACCGTCAAATCACGGGTCCGGGTCCGTTTACCCAAAATGTTGACCGAAGTCAAATTTATTTAATTTAATATCAAATTTTAGCTTTTTTCTCACAGAATTCATAATTAAGCTTCCCGGCTACGCGCCCGGACTGCGCATGCAAATCGAGGCAACCCCAGATGAGGTTTTCAAGGCCTCGGAAGTACAGAATGGGTAAGAAAACAAGTGATGACCCCTTTGGGTCGTCACAAGACAACAGATAGTAAATTCTCTACCCAAGAACGGAAGTTAGGAATCTCCTTGAAAACTTCCATGGTTGCTGAAAAAGTAGGCACGAGTATACATGAGTATTATTTTTAAGAATGAAAAAAAATAAGGTAGAAACACTTACGTGCAAAATTGCACTATTTTGAAAAACGCATATTTTCTTCACCCACCAAAGCACTAGTGGGAGCAGCAACGAAGCGGGCATACCAGCCACGATCTCTATCATCTTCAGGGCTAAGAGCCTGTTTGGATTGGTTTAAACGAAGTGGCTTTTAAGAACAAGTGCTTAAAATAGCTTTTAAGTAATGGAACTTATTTTATAAATAAGCAGTTACTTGTTTGAATAAAAGTGTTGAAGCTTAAAAAAGCTGCTGAAGTATTTGGCGAACAAGTGCTGGTAAGCACTTTTTTCTATTAAAAAGACAAAAATATCCTTAAAGCTGTTAACATTATAAAGGAGTTGATTACTATAATATATTTAATTATGAATTAATGCAAATAAAAAATAATTTATATTTTAATTTAATTGATTATTTTAGATAATTTTTATAAAAATATAATTCTTGAATGCTCATTTTTTACCATTTCATTCAAGTAAATTTCCATAAAAGTCTCAACCTATTTAAAATATCAAATTATTTTGTTGAATACCTCTTCCCCTTTTGTCTATTTACTCTTGACAAATTAAAGATGCAGTTACACCCATTGAAAGTAGAAGGAAGCTCATTTTTTTATGCTAGGTATGGTAACCATTGACTCATACGCGGACGAATACATAGAAGAAATTTCTCTCTTAGTAAAAATATTTCAATAAATTTAACAAATGTCTAAACAAAATAACCTTTTAAGGCATGTTGCTAATCATAACTAGCTAGTGTTTTTACTCTACAATTATAAGTATCAAGCTTCACAAATTTCATTAGCAATCAAATCACGAAGTCCCATCCAAACGAGATCACTTTGCTCTTTCACATTTTCCGCATTTATATTGTTATTAGTTCTCGAAGATGTACCAACATCAGGATCAACAGATGGAACATATCTCTCATTCTCAGCTGCTCGGAATACATCATCAATATTGCATTTCTTTCTAATATAGTTATGAATTGCCATAGTAGCAAGCACGATGTCTCTTTGAGTGTCAATGTGATAGAAAGGCATGTCTCGCAAAATAGACCATCTTGCTTTCCAAACCCCAAATGTGCGCTCTACAATATTTCTACAAGAAGAATGCAAATAGTTAAATTTTTCAATTCGTCCTCTTGGTTCTCGCAATTATCTTGTTGCACCGCGACGGAATTGTGCTAGGTGGTATCTCACATTATCTCTTTTGTATGGAGCCATGTATCCCTTCATATACGGATATCCTGCATCAACTAGATAATACTTATTTCCAATTGGACGTGGAAAATTGAGTTCTGGTCTACGAAGGGCCTCACCAAATATACGACTATTTGTGAGCTGCTCCTTCCCAACCAGCCCATGCAAATGGAAAACACATATTAAAATCTACTACAACAAGAATATTTTGAGCCGGATAACCTTTACGTCCAATATATGGTATCTCTTGACCTTGCGATAATCTTGCTTTAACATGTGTGCCATCAAGTGCTCCAAAATAATCCTATATACATATACAAGTATAAATATAACTTAAGTTAGTAATACTTATAAAAGTTAAGTTATAAGTTTAATAAAAATAATTAGGTAAAATTATTACTTACTCTAAAGAAAGGGTGATATCGATCGTTACATGGCTTGTGAGCTCCTGCACCATCATTATAATTTAGATGTGGTCTTATAATATTTCTCGCAAGCTCACAAATTACCTTTAAAGCACTTTGAAAGTTTCTATGAATTGTTTCTCCCGAATGTTGAAAGATTTCCTGTATCAATCGATTTTCAGCTCCATGTGCAAAAGTCATCAAACATGCCTGACATCTCGTGTATTGACATTTCGCGTGTAGGTCTAAGCCCATACTTTTCAGTTAAATCATTCGATAAATCAACAAACACCGACTTCCTCAATCGAAAATTTTGATAACAACGAGTCTCGTTTCCTCTTAATATCTCTTGAATAAATGCATTTCCAGAGCGACTAGATGTACGACAAGGTTCCGTACATAGGTATTTTTTATAATACATCAAAATCAATTTTCCTGCTATATGGCATAAAGCCATCCATTCCTTCTTATCTTGCTCCCTCCGTATTTCCTCCAGTTCTTCTTCATCTTCATCATCTGACGAATAACTTGGATAAGGATCTACCTAGTCTCTAAAGTTAGAACTCTCCATTTAACTGAAATGAAAACATAAAGTTAACTAACTGGCTAATTGCAAATCATCTCAACCCATTTTTCCATTTTCCATTGCAAGCTAGGAAACATACACATAACTAAAGTTAGGAAACATACACATAACTGAAGCTAGGAATCATGAAAGGTAGCTACTAATCTGATGTTGTTAATCCTCAATTGAATGGTAGTAAATGAAAGGCAAAAATCAAGCAAATGAAAGCAAATGAAAGGTAGCCACCATCAGTGAAGTTAGCACCATAACTGAAGCTTACACATAGATGTGTAGGAAAATGTCTGTGCATGTTTACACATAAAACCCATAACTGAAGCTTACACATAAAACCATAATAAAGTTTAACTGAAATGGAACTACAATATTCGAATACGGAACAATAAAAATATTCAACCACAACATCATATGCTATAATTGTATTTTTTGTGGCATCCTATCCTAGACCTGTCTCTCCTCTCATCAACTGCTTAAAAAGTGTCCATTTGGATTTCATGTAATTCCAATAATTTTTCAATTGTTTTTTATTATACATTCTTCCCCTCTTCTTTTCAAACTCATTAATTATATTTTTTCACTCATCTTTAGATAAGTAAGTGTTTGATCTATTTTCCTTTCTAATCTCTTGCTCACAGAACTCAATAGATGTAATATGAACCTCATCGTCCCACTTAGCGTTACTTTTCGTCATGATTGAATGTAAATAATCTGAAGAAAGGAGAAATACATATCTAATTAAAGTAGAAGAAACTTCCTCATTAGTTGGAGTGACTAATGAAATATTCAATATATCTAGTAGGCTCTATTTACTGTGATAACTTGGCAGGTTTTAATTCCATTGCAGATTATGAAATGGATTCATGACTACTGGAAAGAGGAAGTATAATGCAATCATCAATAGCAGATACTGAAGTTAAAAAAAATCACCAATGAAAAAGCTTTAGTAAAGAGCAATTTAGAGAAACTGCATTTTAAACTTGACAAAAAAAAATTCATTTTGTTTTGCAGCACTCATGCAAGACAAGTAGCTATGTTTTCATCAACTCTTTTTGTCAACCAGTGGTATATATAAATTACAAAAACAAAAAAAGAGAGAAGATGGGGGGAAATATAATTAGTATTTCTGAAGACTTTAAAGTAGTATAAGAAACAGAAAAGCTTTCACTATATAGTTTGCTAATTGCTACTCATTATGCAGAAAGCAACCAACTCAACTGGCCGTAGCCTTTAGGAAGAAATGAGATTACTAGAAGTACATTAACCATGCCTTTTCTTTTTTCTCCCACACAATAACAACAACAAGTCGAGTATAATCCCACAAACTGTGAAGGGTAGCGTGTACGTAGACCTTACACCTACCTTGGAGGTACAGAGACTGTTTTTGATAGACCATCGACCCAATTAAAAAACGAAAAGAAAGTAGCAGTAACAACAACAAAGTTCTCCCACACAGTAAAGGGCAACTATATATAGGACAAAAGCATATGTAAAGGTGGAGAAAGAAAGCTTAGACAAGAAAAGTTTAGAAACAACATAAGTTTCAAGAAGAAAAGGCAAAAATCTAACAAACAGAGCCAAGAACCTAAAAGCAAGATCGTTCTTTTAATTTTTCCCTGTTTATGACTACAATAAACCTTGAGCATAATATATCCACTATAAGACAAGACCTACCTCAACTAAGAGATACCAACAAAAAAAAAGTAAGAGATCGCCTGCATTCAATCTATCATTCTTTTCTTCTTTTTTTATTTTAATGTTTTACCCTTCATTTTCTTTCTTTTTTTTGGTAGTATTGGTTACACAATTTACATGTTGTAAGACCCTCATGTCATGACGGAGCATAATACAGATAGCTTTGGTTGCTTTCTAAATTCTTGAATTTTTATAGTCAAAAATCAATAAAAATTTTCAAATGAATTCAAATAAAAATATACAATAAGGATCGAGAAAAACTTACAACAAGTATTGATTTTCACTGAATTGCTTGAAGAAAAGCGCAGAAAAATAAAGATAAAGCAAAGATGAAGAGGAAAGGAGGAACGACAGTCTTCAAAGTGAAGGAAATAGGAGAAGTACAATGTTTTAGGATTTTTTTGACTGACGGTAATTTTGGTATTATAAAAACTTATAAGGGACAAGAGAGTAATTTTATTGTTCAAACTAAAATGACTTTTAAGCCAAAATCGAAAAAGTTGAGGTCAGCCAGCTTGTTGCTTTTGGCTTTTTTAAATGTACTTTTTAGCTGTTTTTAAGCAGCTTTTTTTTGCCAAGCACTCCAAAAATTAAAAAAGTGCTTAAAAGCTGGTTTGACCAGCTTTTAAGCCCATCCAAACACCCTCTAACTAATACTCTTTTACTTTTAGCCACAAAGGAAAAAACTCCTTCACGAAATAGTTTAAGGGAGTAAAGATGAAGTAGATGATGGAAAGTAAAAGGCATAGAAGCCAAGTTTGACAAATAACGGAGGCATACAATAGCTCTCCAAACAATAGGACTAATCTGTCCTAAGCACACATTGAAATAACAGCAGAACTCGATGGTTACTGGATCAATAGGAGGTTTAAAGCCTGGGGTAAAAGGATATGTATATACGATGGAGTAACCAGTTTGATATGAAGTTATTCTCTGGTTGGCACCAGAAACTAAAATTGGGAAGTCAGGTTTCCAATAACATTCCCTTCGAACGACAGCTTGAAGACTAGTAGTAATCAAAGTTGGGTAACTTCAACACGATCAAGGGAAACAACCATGAAGAAACTTGACTCTTCATAGATTCACTATCAGTCACAAAGGATAGCTCTTGAGGAACAATTTCATCAACAACAGGTTCACGTAAAGCTTCAGTTGAAACTTTATCTGTAGAAGAAGATCTAGGGGTTACAGAAGCCCTAGGTCTAGAAGAAGACGGATTGACAACACTGCTTTGAGAGTGGGAACCACGGTTAGAAATAGAACCGAAGATACGCAACCTACCACCTCTTCTACTTCTAGTAGGTGCATTGGAGGAAACAAACTCATTTACAATTATAACTTTGCGAGGATCAGGGAAAGACATGATTATCTAAAGAAGAACAAGGGAAAAATGCAGAAAGGAGTAAAACAAGAAGACGAAGGAGGAAAGACTTCAGAAAATCAAAGAAGGGAGAAGTATTTATGAGAAGACACGACTATTGAGGTCATTATGAAGCGTCATAAAGGAACCGTCAGTTCGTGACTAATGCGGCTGCAGAAAAGCCCTAAAAAGCGCTGAAGAACTGAAGGAACAATTAGCAAAAGCCACGTGGCATGATCAATAAATAGAAGAGATATGCGTCGCATCAACTCAGAAGAAGTATGATTACATTTGAAAAACGGTGCAAGGAAAATTCCCGCCATAAAAACTCTCCACTTCCCGGAATACTCGGTAGAGAATATTCAAGAAAGTGGGGGGACTATTTGTATTGGTGGTGAAAAAGTGCTACACGTGGAATATTGGAATGTTGACATGGCATGGCACGCGTGACAATGATTCAGCGACATGTGACTCCCTTAATTGTTAGGGAAAAAGAGGTACGGGAAGAAATACCCATGAGATGGTGCCGGACCTAATAGTTGGCAAGAAGTGAATGAGGACAACATGAATAAATGATAAAAAGAAGGAAAGATGCACGAACCGGAAAGAAATAAGGAAGGGAAATCAGAATGGATATGAGGCATTTATAGCAATAAATACATCGGTTATAGATTTCCAAGATTATGGGTAATCAATATCATTAACTCCTATAATTAACTCAAATTATGTGGGGGAAACTGTTACTATTATTGTAACGACCCGACCGTCGTTTTGAGCCCTAGCGCGTCGTTCAGCAGTCTGAGGCCATGAGCAACTTTATTTCAGGTATTATAACTTGTATGCATGGTTGGAATTAAATTCCGGGAAGTTCGGAGTTGATTTGGAAAGAGAATTCTCATTTGGGAAGCTTAAAGTTGAAAGAATTAACTAGGATTGGATTTTTGAGTAAACGACCTCGAAATCGGGATCCGAAGGTTCCAGCAGGTTCATATGATGATTTCGGACTTGGGCGTATGCCCGGATCGGGTTTTGGATGACCCGGGGCATTTTTGGCGCCTATTGTGGAAAGTAGCATTTTGAAAGAAATTTCATAAGTTTGGGTTGAAGTGCATTTCAGTAATATCGATGTCCGTTTGGGATTCCGAGTCTGGGAGCAGCTCCGTATGGTGATTCTGGAGTTGGGAGCGCGATTGGAAGTGAATTCGGAGGTCCGTAGGTCATTTTGGAGCCATTTGGCTAAAGATAGAAATTTGAAGGTTTTTGAGAAGTTTGACCGGAAGTGGACTTTTTGATATCGGGGTCGGAATCCGATTCCGAAAGTTGGAGTAGGTCCGTAATGTCAAATATAACTTGTGTGCAAAATTTCAGGTCAATCGGACGTGATTTGATAGGTTTAAGCATCGAAAGTAGAAGTTGGAAGTTCTAAACTTCATAAAGCTTGGATTAGGGGTTGATTCATGATTTTAGCGTTGTTTGATGCGATTTGAGGCCTCGAGCAAGTCCGTAATATGTTTTGGGACTGGTTGGTGTGATTGGTCGGGGTCCCGGGGGCCTCGGGTGTGTTTCGAGTTGTATCGCGCTCTTATTTGATGTTTTAACGTCGTTTCTTTGGTCATAAAGGGGTGCCATATTAATCAAATGAGCTCCAAATTATGTTTTTATTGAGCCATTAGATCCGTATCGTAATTTTGGAGCCAACACAAAAAGAATCGTCGAATTTGGATATCGTATGAGGGAGTTATGCTCATTTTTGTGTCGAGAAAAGTGCTGGTTGCTGTCATAACCGCATATGCGGAAATTTTCCGCAGATGCGGTCAAATTTCCGCAGATGCAGGACCGCAGATGCGAAATTTTTGGAGGCAGAGAGGTTTCTTTAAAAATCGAAGTTTGGCTCATTTTCACTTAATTTCTTCCATGGGAGCCGATTTTGGAGTAACTTTGGAGTGCCATTTTCATCACCAAGCATGGGGTAAGTGATTTCTACTAGTTTTGAGTATATACAAGGTTTATATATGGATTTAGACTTGGAAAATTGTAGAAAACTTGAGCTTTGAGGGAAAACCTAGAAAACTAGTATTCTTGGATTTTGACCACGATTTTGGGTATGGAATTTAGAGAAAATCATATTTTGAGTTCGTGAGGCCATGGGTAATCTTTATCTTCGAAAATTTTTGGATTCCGGGCACGTGGGCCCGAGGGCATTTTTGTCAACTTTTCGATCGGGATTAGGAATTGTTATAAATTGGATTATAATGAGTACCTTAGCATATATTAATGGATTTACATAATTATTGGCCAATTTTGGAGCGTTGTGCATCGATTCAAGTCTTCGGAAGGGCGTGGAATGCCGGTTATGGACCTTCGGAGCGAGGTGAGTCTCCTTTCTAACCTTGTAAGAGGGAATTATCCCTATAGGTGAGTTAATTGGTTATGTGCCCCTATTTGTAGAGACTACGTACGCACGAGGTGACGAGAGTCCGTGCGTAGCTACTATTATGCTATTGTCCGGGTAGTTTAGGACCCAAAGCACGCTATATTTGGAATATCTATAACTTTATTGACAGCTTGAATTGCTTAAATCACATTGAATTAGTAGATGAACTTCTAAAAGGATTAAACTTCATTTTCTTAAATTGTTAAAAGAGAAAGTGGCTTTTATTTGAATAAATATTCCCTGATAAATTCTTAATTAGCTATCTGAGCATGTATTTCTATGTGTACCTGTGTCGCATGTATGGTTCGCAAGCAGGGTGATTGTTTATCTTATGTTGACCGCGTCGCATGGATAGTTTGCGAGCGAGGTAATAGATGCATCTATGGTTCGCGCCGTTCGACCCTCGGCAGTGCACAGTTTATTTTCGATTGGAGCGGGCCGTACGTACCACGGTGTTATTTGCGCATGCTTGTATTGCTGCCTTGAACTTATTGAAGTTGTTATTGCCTCTTCATGGCTTGAGAATATTTGGATAAATAATGAAAAGGAATTTTGGGAAAACTACCTATAAAAGAAATAATTGTTTACTTGTTTCCTCCTATTGGATTAAAAATCATGTTTATAAGAGTCCACGATTTAATGAATTATTGACGTCATTATTGGACCATTAGTAAGTGTCAAAGTCGACCATCTCGTCTCTACATCTTCGAGATTAGACGGGATACTCATTTAGTACACGTTGTTTTGGTAATCATACTACACTTCTGTGCATTTTTGTTGCACAGGTATATGTAAATCTAGTGGCATACTGGGCGCAGCAGCACGGATGATTCGAGGACCAGGTGAGTTGCATTATTCGAGGCGGCCCGCAGCTAGTATAGTCTCTTCTAGTATATTGTGTTTACTTTCTGTCCACTGTATTCCGGATGGATGTTGTATTATATTATTTCTTAGAAATTGCTCATGTACTTGTGACACCGGTTTCTGGGATGTATTTTGGTTTATTCATAAATTTTAAAGGTTGTTAAATGTTTCATTATTTATTCGGAGGAACCTACTATGTATTGTTTTAAATGTATAAAAGAAGTGTTTACGGAAATATTTAAATGAGAATTTGATTAAGTAGTTTGATTGGCTTGCCTGACAGCGATGTCCAGCGCCACCACGACCCTTAGTGGATTTGGGATCGTGACAACATGGTATCAGAGCACTAGGTTCCTAAGGTCTCACGAGTCATGAGCAAGTCTAGTAGAGTCTCGCGGATCGGTACGGAGACGTCTGTACTTATCCTCGGGAGGCTGCAGGACTGTTAGGAGTACTTCCCTTCTTGATTCCTTATCGTGCGATTTGATCCTTGGAGGCGTATGCCTTTAATTCATCCCTACTCAATCCTACGCGACGCGAACCGCTAGTTATAAATCGAGAATTGAAGAATTGAAATGGTACTACTGATGTGTTGCGGGATGTTTTTCCCTGTGTAGCTGTCTGAGCTATTACCGTCGCCTTGTGGGAGAACGTTCTGTTGTTTCAGCTCAGTAGCGGTACTTCCGAGAGCTCTGAGGCTAGCCACAAGTTGCCATGTTACTATAAACGATTGTTCCGCAGCATTGATGTGATGGTAGGATGTTTGCCTATGTATCGGGGCAGTGAATGACTTGAATGGAGGTTTACTCACTGCATAATCAAGAGATTCAGTATTTTATTCCCAGCAGGGGAAAGACAATCGGACTAAGAATGGTCGGATGTGGGCTGGTGGAGTAATGAGACTTGGTATTTGCAAGCGTGGTGGAGCTTTCTTCTATGATGGGGTGTCGTTGTCCTAACTGAACATACTAAGTTTGTCGGTGTTATGATCTTCTACAATTCGCCCTTGGGGTAAGCTATTGTGAAGTAATATTGGAAATGCGGCTGCCAGATATCGCAGGGTGCGTTAGTTCAGGATTGAATCAATGTTTCTAATGTCGACGGTATAAGGAAGATAATCTTCGGAAATGTTTAAAGTTATCAGCAAATGTGGGTCCAAGTGCCACAGAGATAGATCTCATTTAAGGCAACAACTGAGCAGCATAGGATGAGGAAGGACATGTGGAGAGTGCCAAGTGGTGGTTAGAATATCTAGAAGGCCAGGCATAAGAAGCAAAGGCCGAGTAGTCGACTAAAGGGGTGAGTTTCGCCAAAGTGGGAGAGTTTGGAGTGATTTGGGGATTCTAGTGATTGGTGATTTGGGCCTTCGGATTAATCTAAAGTATGAGCTATTATACGGCATGAGATTTGGTATAACGGAAAGGAGCTACTAGAAATGAAGAAGGATAAAACCTAACATTGAATTGGAAAGATGTTGCCGCACACTTAATTGATGTTCACGAGGAGTGATGGGACTGGTGCAGCTAGAGAGTGAGCTCAGACTTAGGATGGGTCATTGATGCCGTAGTAATTGTACCCCGTGCAGCGACGTTGGAAGAGGTCGGAGAGTGTGTTCCACAGGGGGGTTATTCCCTGTGAGCAGGTTAGCGGTCGCGTGATTGGCGAAGCTTCTGCAAAGTATTCTATTGGTGATACCGCAAAGGGGATCGGTCGTGCGAATGTGGTTGATGATTCAGAGTATAAAGAGGGAGTTTTATAGAAAGATCCCGAGGAATTTTGCAGTCGATTACGCATGGTCATGTCAATAAGAGATCGGGAATCCTAGTGAATTTCAGAGTAATAGTAGCTTCAAGCTAAGTGGGAGAGTCCCACCGCCTAGGATTGGGTTGTATGGTTATCTACTTGCGAGGTTTCAGGTTATTATCATATTGATGAGTTATTCCAGCTGCAGGAAAAGAACATAAGTGGTAAATTGAGCAAAGGAATTGTTAAGGTGTGCTATGGTTGGCCTTATTGGCCCATGTTCAGACTTGGGGAAGGATTCAGGATTGTGCTTTGTGAAGATGCGGGTTCCAAGGGAATGATTCTGCCAGGTGCTTCACCAAAGGGGTATTCATGTGCTAGAAGATTTATGGAATTGATTATATTCGGGGCCAAGTCAGAGCGGGTGCCTCTCAACAACGGTCCTAGTGAATTAGATAGATAAAGTGTGATGCCTAATGATTTCGAGCCTATAGGTACGGTTAAGAATCAAGCTTGATAGAAGCCTATGAGAAGAGGCACAGAATGTTCTATGATGCTTTGACTTGCGATGTAGCAATTGGGAGGTACGAAATGGTACGTGGGATTTGAGACAGCATGGTCTCATGATTCAGGGTCACTCGGGAAGAGTGCGGATGGAGTGTGTTAAGTATTGAATGGGGTTATCATTATTTCTATGGCAATCAAGGGCAAATTGGAAGAAGAGGGATCGGTTAGCCACAGTTAAGTTGGCGTATTGGTGGTAGAGGTCAGTTCCTTCAGCGTGATCAAGTTATGCATGTGATTTGTGGCGGTACGTGTGAGGCTTGTCGGTCGCCGTAATTAATGTTGTTCAGAAGCATTCTTCTATTATGGCCTGTTATGTGTAGGCAGATCCCGGAAGGGCTATGATGGCTTAGACCACTACTTAGATGTTTGCCTATACTACGGTTATGAGAATTTACCTGTGTGTTGCTATGGTTCTCCTGAAGCGAGTCCAGTGAAAAGCTTTTATTGGCACGTTGGGTGCAGTGAGTGGTATGGAATTTGAAGTGAGGATCAAGGTTTGCAGTTTGGTGCTGACAAGGATGTCACGAGCTCGGATGAGCAGGAAAGGAGTTTCGATGTTTAAGGTGAGTTGGTTTGTCATCAGCGTCACCTGAGATCGGTGTTTGGTAAAAAGGGCTTTGCATCCTGGTTAATGATTCTTGATCGCTTTTCAGTGTTAGTGCGGCTGGTGGTTTGAAGGTACGACCCAGTTATTTATTACGGTAGGTTATGGGAGTGTGACCCGCGGGAAGATTGTATGAGTGTGTAATGTAGTCACTTGATTGATTAAACATTTAAACCAAGTATGACGATTGTGGTAATATCATTAATTTGAGAATTTATGCCTGGAGGGCACTCTGTTTATTGGGTTATGGACTGTGGAGGTTCGTTACGGTTATGAGGGTTGTTCTTATGTGTTATGAGAAAAGGGGAGTTATTATGGACCTCTGAAAGGTTATTAGCCTAGTTGGTGCAATCAAAAATCGGCTTGAGATCAGTGGATTGATTTAAATGTGAACAGGGGCTTTATATCAGGCCAGAAGTGTTCATCTCAGCAATGCGCTCCTTATGGAAGGGAATCGGGGTGTTATCTCGTTGTCAGCTATTTCATGTAATGATGTATTGCGTCGTGCGAGTTGTGAGACGGCTTGGTGAATTTCTTATGTGTTGAGGTTCCACATAGAGATAAGGTTATATGAGAAGGATGGCTCTTGAGATTTAGATCATATATCGCACTTCAGTTGTGCTCGAGTTTGTGGATTATAGCGTTATATGTCTCCCCGGGGAATGGTATTATACACTTAGCGTGTTTATGACTGATATTCAGTATTTTGTTGTAATGAGCAATTTAGCTCGATGTACATCTCCTTATGTGAGTTCCATGTGTGGATCGGGTGGCACGCCGCCATGGGTATGTTATTTGGATCGGGTGGCACGCTGCCATGGTTATGTTGTGTGGATCGGGTGGCATGCCGCGCCATGGTTATGATTGCTCAGATCGGGTTGCGCGCCGCAACAGTGTGATGTTCAGTACAGTTCCCCATATCTGTCTATTGTGTTCTGTTTCCTATTTTCTGAAGGAAGCTCATATTAGCTGTGCGCCCGCGTCGCATGTATGATTCGCGAGCGGGGTAATTGAAATTCCTTTACAGAGTTCATTTTCCCTTTTGTATCGCATTCTAATTGGTAGCCTATTGGCACATTGTGGCATCATATGAGACTTTTGGTCATGTCGGGGTGGCTTATTGCTTGAGCAGTTCGTACTGGGTGAGACGAGATTGTTGGATTTAGGATCAGTGCAATCTGATTACGTGAAATATATTAAGGAGCAAAGATCATTATTTGGTTCGGAATGAGGTAATGTTTCTTGTCATAAGTATAGACTCAATAATTGGTTGACTCGGCAGTTGATTATGAATTTCTGCACATCTCTTCCGTTGTGGAGGCATTGTAAGAGTTAAAGTAAGACCTGTGTATGTCATGGGGTGCAATGGGAGCATCAGATTCGTGGAATTTTGACTAAGTTGATCAGAAAATGTTATTGTGGTCAGGTGAGTAAAGTGATGCTAGGTGTGAATTCAGCAAAGTTATGCAGCCATGTTTGGGTACAGCGTGTAGTGATTGATATGGTGATCTTATGTTGGAAATAGGTCGGGCATATAATTTCGGATGTTAGAATTGGGCTCTAAGGCTTATTTGCTTGAATAAAAGGGAATATCTTCAGAATTGATCGAACTGATATGCTCAACTGAGTTGTGGTATCACGGGAAGGTGCATGAGAAGTTAAACAGTAATTTCAGACTACATCAGTGTAGTTCTCAGAACGTTTGAGGACGAACGTATGTTTAAGTGGGAGAGAATGTACGACCCGACCGGTCGTTTTGAGCCCTAGCGCGTCGTTCAGCAATCTGAGGCCATGAGTAGCTTCATTTCAGGTATTATGACTTGTACGCGTGGTCGGAATTAAATTCTGGGAAGTTCGGGGTTGATTTGGAAAGAGAATTCTCATTTCGGAAGCTTAAAGTTGAAAGAATTAACTAGGATTGGATTATTGAGTAAACGACCTCGAAATCGGGATCTGAAGGTTCCAACAGGTTCGTATGATGATTTCGGATTTAGGCGTATGCCCGGATCGGGTTTTGGATGACCCGGGGGTGTTTTGGCGCCTATTGTGGAAAGTAGCATTTTGAAAGAAATTTCATAAGTTTGGGTTGAAGTGCATATCAGTGATATCGATGTCCGTTTGGGATTCCGAGTCTTGGATCAGCTCCGTATGGTGAATCTGGAGTTGGGAGCGCGATCGGACGTGAATTCGGAGGTCCTTAGGTCATTTTGGAGCCATTTGGCTAAAGATAGAAATTTGAAGGTTTTTGAGAAGTTTGACCGGAAGTGGACTTTTTGATATCAAGGTCGGAATCGAATTCCGAAAGTTGGAGTAGGTCCGTAATGTTGAATATGACTTGTGTGCAAAATTTGAGGTCAATCGGACGTGATTTGATAGGTTTAAGCATCGAAAGTAGAAGTTGGAAGTTCTAAAGTTCATAAAGCTTGGATTAGGGGTTGATTAATGATTTTAGCATTGTTTGATGCGATTTGAGGCCTCGAGCAAGTCCGTAATGTGTTTTGGCACTGGTTGGTGTGATTGGTCAGGGTCCCGGGGGCCTCGGGTGTGTTTCGGGTTGTATCGCGCTCTTATTTGATGTTTTAACGTCGTTTCTTTGGTCATAAAGGGGTGCCATATTAAGCAAATGAGCTCCAAATTAATGTTTTATTGAGCCATTAGATCCGTATCGTAATTTCGGAACGAACGCAAAAAGAATCGTCGAATTTGGACATCGTATGAGGGAGTTATGCTCATTTCCGTGTCGAGAAAAGTGCTGGTTGCTGTCATAACCGCAGATGCGGAAATTTTCCGCAGATGCGGTCAAATTTCCGCAGATGCGGAAATTGCTGGAGGCAGAGAGGTTTCTTTAAAAATCGAAGTTTGGCTCATTTTCACTTCATTTCTTCCATGGGAGCCGATTTTGGAGCAACATTGGAGTGCCATTTTCATCACCAAGCATGGGATAAGTAATTTCTACTAGTTTTGAATATATATAAGGTTTATATATGGATTTAGACTTGGAAAATTGTAGAAAACTTGAGGTTTGAGGGAAAACCTAGAAAACTAGTATTCTTGGATTTTGACCACGATTTTGGGTATAGAATTTAGAGAAAATCATATATTTGAGTTCGTGAGGCCATGGGTAATCTTTATCTTCGAAAATTTTTGGATTCTGGGCACGTGGGCCCGAGGGCATTTTTGTCAACTTTTCGATCGGGATTAGGAATTGTAATAAATTGGATTATAATGAGTACCTTAGCATATATTAATGGATTTATATAATTATTGGCTAGTTTTGGAGCGTTGTGCATCGATTCGAGTCTTCGAAAGGGCGTGGAATGCCGGTTATGGACCTTCGGAGCGAGGTGAGTCTCCTTTCTAACCTTGTAAGAGGGAATTGTCCCCCTAGGTGAGTTAATTGGTTATGTGCTCCAATTTGTGGGGGCTACGTACGCACTAGATGACGAGAGTCCGTGCGTAGCTACTATTATGCTATTGTCCGGGTAGTTTAGGACCCAAAGCATGCTATATTTGGAATATCTGTAACCTTATTGACAGCTTGAATTGCTTAAATCACATTGAATTAGTAGATGAACTTCTAAAGGGATTGAACTTCATTTTCTTAAATTGTTAAAAGAGAAAGCGGCTTTTATTTGAATAAATATTCCCCGATAAATTCTTAATTGGCTATCTGAGCATGTATTTCTATGTGTACCTGCGTCGCATGTATGGTTCGCGAGCAGGGTGATTGTTTATCTTATATTGACCGCGTCGCATGGATAGTTCGCAAGCGGGGTAATAGATGCATCTATGGTTCGCGTCGTTCGATCCTCGCAGTGCACAGTTTATTTTCTATTGGAGCGGGCCGTACATACCACGGTGTTATTTGCGCATGCTTGTATTGCTGCCTTGAACTTATTGAAGTTGTTATTGCCTCTTCATGGCTTGAGAATATTTGGATAAATAATGAAAATGAATTTTGGGAAAACTGCCTATAAAAGAAATAATTGTTTACTTGTTTCCTCCTATTAGATTAAAAATCATGTTTTTAACAGTCCACGATTTAATGAATTATTGACATCATTATTGGACCATTAGTAAGTGTCGATGTCGACCATCTCGTCTCTACTTCTTCGAGATTAGATGGGATACTCATTGAGTACACGTTGTTTTCGTATTCATACTACACTTCTGTGCATTTTTGTTGCACAGGTATATGTAACTCTAGTGGCCTACTGGGCGCAGCAGCACGGATGATTCGGGGACTAGGTGAGTTGCATTATTCGAGGCGGCCCGCAGCTAGTATAGTCTCTTCTAGTATATTGTGTTTACTTTCTGTCCACTGTATTCCGGACGGATATTGTATTATATTATTTCTTAGAAATTGCTCATGTACTTGTGACACCGGGTTCTTGGATGTATTTGGTTTTATTCATAAATTTTAAAGGTTGTTAAATGTTTCATTATTTATTCGGAGGAACCTACTATGTATTGTTTTAAATGTATAAAAGAAGTGTTTTTGGAAATATTTAAATGAGAATTTGATTAAGTAGTTTGATTGGCTTTCCTGACAGCGATGTCCGGCGCCACCACGACCCTTAGTGGATTTGGGGTCATGAAAACATGGTATCAGAGCACTAGGTTCCTAGGGTCTCAAGAGTCATGAGCAAGTCTAGTAGAGTCTCGCAGATCGGTACGGAGACGTCTATACTTATCCTCGGGAGGCTGCAGGACTGTTAGGAGTACTTCCCTTCTTGATTCCTTATCGTGCGATTTGATCCTTGGAGGTGTATGCCTTTTATTCACCCCTACTCAATCCTACGCGATGCGAACCGCTAGTTATAAATCGAGAATTGAAGAATTGAAATGGTACTACCGATGTGGTGCGGGATGTTTTTCCATGTGTAGTTGTCTGAGCTATTGTCGTCGCCTTGTGGGAGGACGTTCTGTCGTTTCAGCTCAGTAGCGGTACTTCCGAGAGCTCTGAGGCTAGCCACAAGTTGCCATGTTACTATAAACGATTATTCTGCAGCATTGATATGATGGTAGGATGTTTGCCTATGTATCGGGGCAGTGAATGACTTGAAGGGAGGTTTACTCAGTGCATAATCAAGAGATTCAGTATTTTATTCCCGGCAGGGGAAAGGCAGTCAGACTAAGAATGGTCGGATGTGGGCTGGTGGAGTAATGAGACTTGGTATTTGCAAGCATGGTGGAGCTTTCTTCTATGATGGGGTGTCGTTGTCCTGACTGAACATACTAAGTTTGCCGATGTTATGATCTTCTACAATTCGCCCTTGGGGTAAGCTATTGTGAAGTAATAATTGAAATGCGGCTGCCAGATATCGCAGGGTGCGGTAGTTCAAGATTGAATCAATGTTTCTAATGTCGACGGTATGAGGAAGATGTTCTTCGGAAATGTTTAAAGTAATCAGCAAATGTGGGTCCAAGTGCCACAGAGATAGATCTCATTTAAGGCAACAACTGAGCAGCAAAGGATGAGGAAGGACATGTGGAGAGTGTCAAGTGGTGGTTAGAATTTCTAGAAGGCCAGGCATAAGAAGCAAAGGTCGAGTAGTCGACTAAAGGGGTGAGTTTCGCCAAAGTGGGAGAGTTTGGAGTGATTTGGGGATTCTAGTGATTGGTGATTTGGGCCTTCGGATTAATCTAAAGTATGAGCTATTATGCGGCATGAGATTTGGTATAACGGAAAGGAGCTACTAGAAATGAAGAAGGATAAAACCTAACATTGAATTGGAAAGATGTTGCCGAACACTTAATTGATGTTCACGAGGAGTGAAGGGACTGCTGCAGCTAGAGAGTGAGCTCAGACTTAGGATGGGTCATTGATGCCGCAGTAATTGTACCCCGTGCAGCGACGTTGGAAGATGTAGGAGAGTGTGTTCCACATGGGGGTTATTCCCTGTGAGCAGGATAGCGGTCGCGTGGTTGGCGAAGCTTTTGCAAAGTATTCTATTGGTGATACCGCAAAAGGGATCGTTCGTGCGAATGTGGTTGATGATTCAGAGTATAAAGAGGGGATTTTATAGAAAGATCCCGAGGAATTTTGCGGTCGATTACGCATGGTCATGTCAATAAGAGATAGGGAATCCTAGTGAATTTCAGAGTTATGTAATAGTAGCTTCAAGCTAAGTGGGAGGGTCCCACCGCCTACGATTGGGCTGTTATGGTTATCTATTTCCGAGGTTTCGGGTTATTAGCATATTGATGGGCTATTCCAGCTGCAGGAAAAGAACATAAGTGGTAAATTGAGCAAAGGAATTGATAAGGTGTGCTATGGTTGGCCTTATTGGCCCATGTTCAAACTTGGGGAAGGATTCAGGATTAAGCTTTGTAAAGATGCGGGTTCCAAGGGAATGATTCTGCCAGGTGCTTCACCAAAGGGGTATTCATGTGCTAGAAGATTTATGGAATTGATTATATTCGGGGCCAAGTCAGAGCGGGTGGCTCTCAACAACGGTCCTAGTGAATTCAAAAGATAAAGTGTGATGCCTAATGATTTCGAGCCTATAGGTACGGTTAAGAATCAAGCTTGATAGAAGCCTATGAGAAAAGGCACAGAATGTTCTATGATGCTTTGACTTGCGATGTCGCAATTGGGAGGTACGAAATGGTACGTGGGATTTGAGACAGCATGGTCTCGTGATTTAGGGTCACTCGGGGAAGAGTGCGGATGGAGTGTGTTAAGTATTGAATGGGGTTATCATTATTTCTATGGCAATCAATGGCAATTTGGAAGAAGAGAGATCGGTTAGCCACAGTTGAGTTGGCGTATTGGTGGTAGAGGTCAGTTCCTTCAGCGTGATCAAGTTATGCATGTGAGACGGCTTGGTGAATTTCTTATGTGTTGAGGTTCCACATAGAGATGAGGTTATATGAGCAGGATGGCTCTTGAGATTTAGATCATATATCGCACTTCAGTTGTGCTCGAGTTTGTGGATTATAGCGTTATATGTCTCCCCAGGGAATGGTATTATACACTTAGCGTGTTTATGACTGATATTCAGTATTT
Source organism: Nicotiana attenuata (assembly GCF_001879085.1). Taxonomy (NCBI): domain Eukaryota; kingdom Viridiplantae; phylum Streptophyta; class Magnoliopsida; order Solanales; family Solanaceae; genus Nicotiana; species Nicotiana attenuata. Next base: position 159,095 of record NW_017671869.1, read on the forward strand.
TGTTGTAATGAGCAATTTAGCTCGATGTACATCTCCTTATGTGAGTTCCATGTGTGGATCGGGTGGCACGCCGCCATGGGTATGTTATTTGGATCGGGTGGCACGCTGCCATGGTTATGTTGTGTGGATCGTGTGGCACGCCGCCATTGTTATGATTGCTCAGATCGGGTTGCGCTCCGCAACAGTGTGATGTTCAGTACAGTTTCCCAAATCTGTCTATTGTGTTCTGTTTCCTATTTTCTGAAGGAAGCTCATATTAGTTGTGCGCCCGCGTCGCATGTATGATTCGCGAGCGGGGTAATTGAAATTCCTTTTCAGAGTTCATTTTCCTTTTTGTATTGCATTCTAATTGGTAGCCTATTGGCACATTGTGGCATCATATGAGACTTTTGGTCATGTCGGGGTGGCTTATTGCCTGAGCAGTTCGTACTGGGTGAGACGAGATTGTTGGATTTAGGATCAGTGCAATCTGATTACGTGAAATATATTAAGGAGCAAAGATCATTATTTGGTTCGGAATGAGGTAATGTTTCTTGTCAGAAGTATAGACTCAATGATTGGTTGACTCGGCAGTTGATTATGAATTTCTGCACATCTCTTCCGTTGTGGCGGCATTGTAAGAGTTAGAGTAAGACCTGTGTATGTCATGGGGTGCAACGGGAGCATCAGATTCGTGGAATTTTGACTAAGTTGATCAGAAAATGTTATTGTGGTCCGGTGAGTAAAGTGATGGTAGGTGTGAATTCAGCAAAGTTATGCAGCCATGTTTGGGTACAGCGTGTAGTGATTGATATGGTGATCTTATGTTGGAAACAGGTCGGGCATAGAATTCTGGATGTTGGAATTGGGCTCTAAGGCTTATTTGCTTGAATAAAAGGGAATATCTTCAGAATTGATCGAGCAGATGTGCTCAACTGAGTTGTGGTAGCACGGGAAGGTGCATGAGAAGTTAAACAGTGATTTCAGACTACTTCAGTGTAGTTCTCAGCACGTTCGAGGACGAACGTATGTTTAAGTGGCAGAGAATGTAACGACCCGACCGGTCGTTTTGAGCCCTAGCGCGTCGTTCAGCAGTCTAAGGCCATGATCAGCTTCATTTTAGGTATTATGACTTGTATGCGTGGTCGGAATTAAATTCCGGGAAGTTCGGAGTTGATTTGGAAAGAGAATTCTCATTTCGGAAGCTTAAAGTTGAAAGAATTAACTAGGATTGGATTTTTGAGTAAACGACCTCGGAATCGGGATCCGAAGGTTCCAGCAGGTTCGTATGATGATTTCGGACTTGGGCGAATGCCGGATCGGGTTTTGGATGACCCGGGGGCGTTTTGGCGCCTATTGTGGAAAGTAGCATTTTGAAAGAAATTTCATAAGTTTGGGTTGAAGTGCATTTCAGTGATATCGATGTCCGTTTGGGATTCCGAGTCTGGGAGCAGCTCCGTATGGTGATTCTGGAGTTGGGAGCGCGATCGGAAGTGAATTCGGAGGTCCATAGGTCATTTTGGAGCCATTTGGCTAAAGATAGAACTTTGAAGGTTTTTGAAAAGTTTGACCAGAAGTGGACTTTTTGATATCAGGGTCGGAATCCGATTCTGAAAGTTGGGAGTAGGTTCGTAATGTCGAATATGACTTGTGTGCAAAATTTGAGGTCAATCGGACGTGATTTGATAGGTTTAAGCATCGAAAGTAGAAGTTGGAAGTTCTAAAGTTCATAAAGCTTGGATTAGGGGTTGATTCATGATTTTAGCTTTGTTTGATGCGATTTGAGGCCTCGAGCAAGTCCGTAATGTGTTTTGGCACTGGTTGGTGTGATTGGTCGGGGTCCCGGGGGCCTCAGGTGTGTTTCGAGTTGTATCGCGCTCTTATTTGATGTTTTAACGCCGTTTCTTTGGTCATAAAGGGGTGCCATATTAAGCAAATGAGCTCCAATTTAAGTTTTTGTTGAGCCATTATATCCGTATCGTAATTTCGGAGCCAATGCAAAAAGAATCGTCGAATTTGGACATCGTATGAGGGAGTTATGCTCATTTCCGTGTCGAGAAAAGTGCTGGTTGCTGTCATAGCCGCATATGCGGAAATTTTCCGCAGATGCGGCCAAATTTCCGCAGATGCGGTCAAATTTCCGCAGATGCGGAAATTGCTGGAGGCAAAGAGGTGTCTTTAAAAATCGAACTTTGGCTCATTTTCACTTCATTTCTTCCATGGGAGCCGATTTTGGAGCAACTTTGGAGTGCCATTTTCATAATCAAGCATGGGGTAAGTGATTTCTACTAGTTTTGAGTATATACAAGGTTTATATATGGATTTAGACTTGGAAAATTGTAGAAAACTTGAGGTTTGAGGGAAAACCTAGAAAACTAGTATTCTTGGATTTTGAACACGATTTTGGGTATAGAATTTAGAGAAAATCATATATTTGAGTTCATGAGGCCATGGGTAATCTTTATCTTCGAAAATTTTTGGATTCCGGGCACGTGGGACCGAGGGCATTTTTGTCAACTTTTCGATCGGGATTAGGAGTTGTTATAAATTGGATTATAATGAGTACCTTAGCATATATTAATGGATTTGCATAATTATTGGCTAGTTTTGGAGCGTTGTGCATCGATTCGAGTCTTCGGAAGGGCGTGGAATGCCGGTTATGGACCTTCGGAGCGAGGTGAGTCTCCTTTCTAACCTTGTAAGAGGGAATTGTCCCCATAGGTGAGTTAATTGGTTATGCGCTCCTATTTGTGGGGGCTACGTACGCACGAGGTGACGAGAGTCCGTGTGTAGCTACTATTATGCTATTGTCCGGGTAGTTTAGGACCCAAAGCATGCTATATTTGGAATATCTATAACCTTATTGACAGATTGAATTGCTTAAATCACATTGAATTAGTAGATGAACTTCTAAAAGGATTAAACTTCATTTTCTTAAATTGTTAAAAGAGAAAGTGGCTTTTATTTGAATAAATATTCCCCGATAAATTCTTAACTGGCTATCTGAGCATGTATTTCTATGTGTACCTGCGTCGCATGTATGGTTCGCGAGCAGGGTGATTGTTTATCTTATATTGACCGCGTCGCATGGATAGTTCGCGAGCGGGGTAATAGATGCATCTATGGTTCGCGTCGTTCGATCCTCGGCAGTGCACAGTTTATTTTCTGTTGGAGCGGGTCGTACGTACCACAGTGTTATTTGTGCATGCTTGTATTGCTGCCTTGAACTTATTGAAGTTGTTATTGCCTCTTCATGGCTTGAGAATATTTGGATAAATAATGAAAAGGAATTTTGGGAAAATTACCTATAAAAGAAATAATTGTTTACTTGTTTCCTCCTATTGGATTAAAAATTATGTTTATAACAGTCCATGATTTAATGAATTATTGACATCATTATTGGACCATTAGTAAGTGTCGAAGTCGACCATCTCGTCTCTACTTCTTCGAGATTAGATGGGATACTCATTGAGTACACGTTGTTTTCTTACTCATACTACACTTCTGTGCATTTTTGTTGCACCGGTATATGTAACTCTAGTGGCCTACTGGGCGCAGCAGCACGAATGATTCGGGGACTAGGTGAGTTGTATTATTCGAGGCGGCCCGCAGCTAGTATAGTCCCTTCTAGTAAATTGTGTTTACTTTCTGTCCACTGTATTCTGGACGGATGTTGTATTATATTATTTCTTAGAAATTGCTCATGTACTTGTGACACCGGGTTCTGGGATGTATTTGGGTTTATTCATAAATTTTAAAGGTTGTTAAATGTTTCATTATTTATTCGGAGGAACCTATGTATTGTTTTAAATGTATAAAAGATGTATTTTCGGAAATATTTAAATGAGAATTTGATTAAGTAGTTTGATTGGCTTGCCTGACAGCGATGTCCGGCGCCACCACGACCCTTAGTGGATTTGGGGTCGTGACAATTGGATATTCCTATATAAGGGTACGAAATTCTATTTGTAAGGACAGATCGAAATATTGAAATACATTCTTTACTTTTCTGTTTTCTCGAAATTCTCTACCTTGACTTTGCAATCAATTATTTTCTTAGTTATTCTTATTATTTTCCTTTGATATCATTGTGAAAGTAAAGTAAAACTAGTTATCAGTACCTCCTTTTCTTCTAAAATTAAATTTTGATCAAAAGACATATTTTTGGTTAAACACACATGTGATGATGAGTAGGCATTTTGTACCATTGATTCTGCTTTAGAAAGGCGCTAGTCAACTTCTCCGATTTACTGAAATAAGATTTTATGAACCTACACCTTGATGATAAATTCATCCCTATGGAACAAAAGAACATTGTCTTCTTTTCATATCCTTCTCTTTGTGTACATTATATAGAAGATGGGTAAGCTTCCAGCTACAATAGAACCCTATATGTTCAATAAAACATCAAAGACACTCACCCATGATAATTTTACAAGAGAGATGACAAATCCTTTAAAAATCAACAGTTTTTAGTTCTGTCTCCCACATTTCATTTGGACAGGAGATTCATCCTCAATGTCATTAGCGTGCTGATTTACATGGAAAATTGAGCTGCATCAGGCATGGAGTAAGGAACCTAAAGGCTGAGGGGATAAATGACTAAGTAAATTGGAAAAGGTGGGTCAAACCACCTAAAAAAATTGCAAGAAGTTTTTTTGGATGCAAAACTTAGCTTCAACTCCATAATGACAAAATATACGACTTTGCATCATTTTCATGATCCGGAAAAAGAAAGAAAAAATTAAATGGAGCTTCAAATTTTAGAAAAATGGAGGAATGAAGCTTCAGATCTATATAATGGAGGAATAATGTATTTTACAAGGAATGAATAAGAACCCACTTAAATACAATTTTGGATTGTTGGCCGTTGGGAAGAGAGCTTTCACGCTCCCGTGCATCGTGTTTCTCACGCAGCAGGCTGATTAGGACCAACTGATACCACATGGGCATGGTTAACGGTCAAATGTGTTTATTAGTTAAGGGAATCATGAGTTCGAGTTCAAATGAGAAAGTTTGAAGTTCATGTATCGGCTTTTAAAAGCCCTATAAATTTAAGTGCCCAGGGAGCCATTATGCCTTTTTTAAATTTTGAAACTGAGATTTCTTGAGATCAACTATTTATGTGAATCATTAAACTGTTTTCGCTTTTTGAAAATTATGAGGATGTAATCTTTTTTGGGAAAAAAAGAGGAAGAAAACTTTGTATAAAAGGACCTAGGCGCTTTCATAAGAGCATTTGCATATAATTTTTATATTTATTGATATATTGTTATGGTTGTGTGCTTGTGCCACATTATATCCAAACTAGGAACATATTCACACTGTAGAACTGGGGTTAATTAATTACATTGCTCCTATTACATGTGCAAATCCTTTTACAGCACATAGGACAATTAGTTTTCTACTTGTATTACATAAGGTCAAATTTGATAATTTATGTTTAACCTAAAAAATAGGTGTATGTCGTGCGTGGTTTGGCGGGGGTGGGGGGTGGGGTTGGGGGGTGTATTAAAACTTTAATGATGCAAGTCAATTCGCCGTCACCTTATCAAGTTGATTGAGAACATAAACTATTGAAATTAAATACCAAAGTTAACCATTATCCAAATCTCTATTTTAAAATGCAGAATGGGGACTCGCCCCGGGGCGGAGCACTCGTAAAACGCCCCTGGGCTTATTTGTGGGTCTTAGTTCCGTGAGACTTACGCCTCGGCCATCGGGGCTTACGCTCCGGACACGCCCAACGCTCAGCATACTGGGCTCGCCTAATAGAACTTTATGCAATTTGTATGTAACTAACCTTGTAAATCCTTAAATTTTCTTAATAAATTGTTAACTCTTCAAAATTACTTTTTTCTTAATCATAAATCATTAAGTTGAGAGTATTTTATGTCATAATTAAAATAAAAATTATTGCACGTTATCCACTAAGACTGCTATGATAGTTAATTTTAAATAAATCTTTCATTTAAAAAGTATTTATTTATTAACTTTTGTTTGTCTTTACTATATAATAGTCCGTAATTTTTTTATAATTATTTTTCTAAATATTATTTTTTCACGTTTACGAGATACAATACTTATTAATTTAATAGCTCACTATTAGCTAGTAACTATTTACAAATAATTAGTTATCATGGTATTGTATGATGAATTATGTGTCACTTTATTAACTTGTTCAAACTTAAAAATAAATGATGCTAGAGAATCATATTTAAGTTATGAATTATGTTTTATATAATTTCTCTTTCAAATAGAAAGCATATTAAATAAAAGGAGTATTTTAAGAAAAATATCAAATTATAATATCGAAATTCTTTCAATAATCATTACTCCTTAAGAAATACATATAAGATTTCGTATCAAATACATTATTTTTTATGTTTGAATTGTGATGACGTTGCAGCTAATTTGAGATATATGTCATACTTTTCGTATTATTCATAGTTGAATTGTAAATTATAAATATTTTAAATAGATTATTTATTGCAATTTTATGATTTTAATATAATTTTTATTTTATACTATATTAAATTTGGAAATTAATAAAATTTAAAGATCCGTGGGACTTACGCCTCATGTCCCAGGGCTTACGCCTCATTTTATTAGAGGTAAAACACCTCGCCTCACGCCCCGTCTTTTAAAACATTGATCCAAATAATATTATGTCCGAAAAAATAGTTACATGTTATAATGTAAAATATCACATGAATCGTATGGAATGCGAAAAAATTATTAGAACTCGATCAATGCACCAAAGATTTTAATTTACACTTGTCAAATTGATAAATTAGGTAGAAATATGTGACATTTAACTATGTCTTTTTACACATATCATGCAGTATTGGCTTGATGTCGACATCAGACTTGAGTAAGTGTTTTACCAAATAATATTACTCAAAATCATGCCTTTTTGTTAATCTATACATTTTATTTTACTAGAGTCAAATATTAACGTTTTCAGCAATTATTCTCATAAATATTTATACTTCAGGGACTATTTTAGTGCTAAATAATACAATATATATTGAAATATTTGTTGGACTTTAAAGGCATTGGGCTTCAAAGACTTTAAGCATTGGGCTTTAAAGTCTAAGAGTGTGAATTGGAAATGGTGGGAAATAAAATGGAGGGAAATGAAAATTTGAATAAAGTGAGCTTTTGACTTGCACTTTGTCCCTCATTGGTGAGGGACAACTACATTTGTGTGCTTATATATAGAATCACTTCTTAAAGCTCTTAAAAGGAGTTGAAGAGAATGAACCATCGCGCCGTCGTCGCTCGCTCGGCTCGGGTTCGGCTTTGGATTTGGATTTGTCAAATGATCGATCGATAAGATTATTTTTGGACAAAATTTATTTAACAATTAATTAAATGCCAGATCACTGCTGAAGATTCGGAAGGATAGTCTGGCCGCGGTAGGACCGCGCCAGAACACAGAAGGCTAGTTTGGCTGCGGTCCTGGCGTAACCGCGGTAGGACCGCGGCAGGACGCGTAATCTTCTGAACAGACACCTTTTCCAGAACAAACATCACACCTTTTCCAATAATTGCCTATAAATTCTGAGGCATGGCTTCGTTTTTAACACACCAAAAACATTACAGAACTTCCTTCTTTCTGAAAATACTGCATTCTAATTCGCAGTCTCTCTCTCTCTCAAATTCGTAAGTGTGATTTTGCTACGTTCTTTGAGTTCGTTGGTATCCTGCAGTTTGTATTGCCACTGTTGCAGGAAGGTTTATTCTGTTTCATCCTGGGAGGATTTAATCCATTACCTTGGCAACTTGTGAGGGGTTAAAATTCCTTAAGGACGCACAAGCAAATTGTGGACTCGGAATATTTCTTATTCTTTACTGTTTTCCAGTTTCTTTTATTCTTCTAACAGTTTTCTGATTTTGTGTTTTAACACAGTAGCGAACAACAAGCTTAAGGAATTTTTTACTAACGTTTCTGTGTTGAAATATATATTAAACTATTATTTATATTTTGTATACCGGTTTGGAGACTAAAGCCTTCGTGCTTTCTACTCCAATGATTGTTCTGTCCGGTTTAAAGTATATCAAAACTTTACCGGAATAATAAACGTACGGGTTTGAAGTATATAAAAACTTCACTATTGTTACGTGTTGTATGTTTGGTTTGGTATTCAGTTTGAAGATATCAAAACTTCACTAATTTAACAAAGTTCTGTTTTGTTTCCAACTCTACAGAAAAATGACGAATGAAAACCAAACTAATGGAAATGTTGCGGGAACGGGTGCTACTGTTACGAGTGTTGCTGCCTCGTCAAGCCGTTCAACTCCTGCTCATGCTATGGCACCAGCAGAAAAACCCGGAAAGTTTTCCGGTATTGACTTCAAACGTTGGCAAATGAAGACGCTCTTCTATCTTACTACGTTGAGTTTGCAGCGATTTATCAAGGAGGATCCTCCAGTCCTGGCTGAAGGCACTCCGGATGACGAACGATTTGTTGTAACTGAAGCATGGAAACATTCTGATTTCTTGTGCAAAAACTACAGTTTGAGTTGTTTGGAAGATAGCTTATACAATGTCTTTAGTGTCATGGAAACTTCAAAAGCGTTATGGAATGCGCTTGAGAAAAAGTACAAGACTGAGGATGCCGGACTTAAGAAGTTTGTGGCTGCAAGGTTTTTGGATTTCAAGATGATTGACACGAGGTCGGTCATAACTCAAGTCCAAGAATTACAAGTCATTGTGCATGACCTCCTTGCTGAAGGTATGNCGAGGAAAATCATGGATTTGTATAGAAGTTCTGATTGTGAAGCCAGACAAATAGGTAAACACCTTCAACAATAAATCCAGGGCTTCTAAAGTTTGTTCTTTATTATCTTATTAGTTTATATCAAGCCACGTAGGGCCAATTCCACATTTACAATTTTCAAGTAACAGATAAACACGCGCAAATTATGCCGAGGTCGACGGCCCGCTCCAACAGAAATGTAAATTGTGCACTGCCGAGGGTCGAGCGGCACGAACCATAGATGCATCTATTCTCACCGAGGCGTTCGGCCTGTTCCATAAATAAACACATATCTTGCTCGCGAATCATCCATGCGACGCAGGCACACATAAAATACATGCTCAATCAGTCAAATAAGAACTTATCGGGGAATATTTATTCAAATAAAACCAATTCTCCTTTAACAATTTAAGAAACGAAGTTTAATCCTTTTAGAAATTTACTTACTAATTCGATGTGAGTTAAACAATTCGAGCTACCAATGGGTTCACAATTAATCCACGTGCAACATGCTTTTGGGTCCTAACTACCCGGACAATAGCATAATAGTAGCTACGCATGGACTCTCGTCACCTCGTGCGTACGTAGCCCCCACAAATAGGAGCACATAATCAATTACTTCACATATGGGGTAAATTCCCCCTCACAAGATTAGAAAGGAGACTCACCTCGCTCCGAAGACTCAAAACCGGCATTCTACATTCTTCCGAGGACTCCAATTGATGCACCACGCTCCAAGACTAGCCAATGGTTACGCAAATCCATTAATATATGCTCAAATATTCATTACAACTAATTTATAGCAATTCCTAACCCCGACTGGAAAGTTGACCAAAACGCCCTCGGTCCCACGTGCCCAGAATCCAAAACTTTTCGAAGATAAAGTTTACCCATAACCTTAGGAACTCGAATATATAATATTCTCTTAATTCCATACTCAAAATCGTAATCAAAATCCAAGATTTCTAATTTCCTAGGTTTTCAACCAAAACCCCAAATTTACACTAATCTTCATACTTAAATCCATACATAATTGATATATTTAACACAAAAGTGATGGGGATAACTTACCTTGACATTGACGACGAAAATCCCCTCATTGAAGCTCTCCAAAATCGCCCCAAGCCATGAGAAATATGAGAGAAATGGCCAATCCCCGACTTTAAATTAACCTTCTGCCTCCAGGGATTTTCGCTTCTGCGGAAATAATCCCGCTTCCACGGTCCCGCTTTTGCGGAAAATATTCCGCTTCTGCGGTCCCTGAGCTCAAGCCCATTTTCGCTTCTGCGATGAGCCAACCGCTTCTGCGGTTCCGCATCAGTGGATCATGGGCTGCTTCTGCGGTCCTGGCTGCCCTCGCCCTCGTCCGCTTCTGCGGCTTCTTCTTCGCTTCTGCGGGGCCGCTTCTGCGGTCCCATTTCCGCAGAAGCGGAAATAACAGATACCAGCTGCCTCAGCACTTCTTCAAACTCCGGATTCGATCCGTTAGCCACCCGGAATCCACCCGAGGCCCCCGGGACCCCAACCAATCATACCAACCAGTCCCAAAATACATTACGGACTTGCTCGAGGCCTCAAATCATAACAAACAACGTTAAAACCATGAATTACACCCCGATTCAAGCTTTATGAACTTTGAACTTTCCAACTTCTATTTCGGATGTTTAAACCTATCAAATCACGTCCGATTGACCTCAAATTTTGCACACTAATCATATTTGACATTACGGACCTACTCCAACTTTCAGAATTGGATTCCAACCCCGATATCAAAAAGTCAACCTCCGGTCAAACTTCCCAAAAACCTTCAAATTTCTATCTCTAGCCAAATGGCTTCAAAATGACCTACGGACCTCCGAATTCACTTCCGATCGTGCTCCCAACTCCAGAATCACCATACGGAGCTATTCCCAGACTCGGAATGCCAAACGGACATCGATAACACTGAAATGCACTTCAAGCCAAACTTAAGAAATTCCTTCTAAATTGCTAACTTCCACATTAGGCGCCAAAACGCTCCCTGGTTATCCAAAACCCGATCCGGGCATTCGCCCAAGTCCGAAATCATCATACGAACCTGCTAGAACCTTCAGATCCCGATTCCGAGGTCGTTTACTCAAAATTCTAATCCTAGTTCATTCTTTCAACGTTAAGCTTCCGAAATGAGAATTCTCTTCCCAAATCAACTCCGAACTTCCCGAAATTCAATTCCGACCACGCGTACAAGTCATAATACCGGAAATGAAGCTGTTCATGGCCTCCGACGGCTAAACGGATCGCTAGCACGCGAAACGACCGGTCGGGTCGTTACATGACCAATTTGGATTCACACTGAAAAATTTCACTTTGGAGATATAACCCTTCCTATCAAAGGGCTAAGGATTTTATTTCTAGAACTCAAATTCGAGACCTATAGTAAGGATGATTGAATACTTACCACACCCACCAAAACTTTTGATGGTTTGATAGTTCCGACCTTGAGTTAAAGTTGGATATAGTGGCTTTCCCAACTATTCTTGGGGTTTTGCATTTACTTCCTAACAAAGCTTATAACTTTATGGACTAAAACAAGCACCCAAGCAATGGCACGCGAAATTTGACCAAACAATATTGTCAAATGGCTTTAAGATTAATGAATGTGATAAATGTGTTTACATTAAGAACGTTCCAAATCATATAGTCATTGTTTGCTTATATGTTGATGATATGCTAATAATGAGCAAAGACATTGCCGACATTTATGCTACTAAGCGTATGCTTGCTAGTAAGTTTGATATGAAAGACTTAGGAGTTGCCGATGTAATTCTAGGAATTAAAATCCAGAGGACTCCTCAGGGTCTAGCTTTGTCTCAATCACATTACGTGAAAATGGTACTTGAAAAATTCAAACACTTGGAATTTAGAAGTGCAAGAACTCCAATTGACTTAAATCATCATCTTATAAAGAATAAAGGTGAAAGTACGTCTAAATTGGAGTATGCTCGTGCGTTGGGAAGCTTAATGTACATCATGAACTGTACACGACCTGATATAGCTTGTGCAATAAGTAAACTTAGTCGATTCACAAGTAATCCAAACAAACATCACTGGGTGGCAATGAAACGAGTTCTGGGATATTTGGAATATACCCAAGACTACGCTTTGTACTACAATAAATATCCCGCGGTTATCGAAAGATATAGTGATGCAAATTGGATAACCGGCTCAACAGAAACAAAGTCCACAAGTGGATATGTTTTACTGTTGGTGGAGGAGCAATATCTTGGAAGTCTTCCAAACAAACGTGCATCGCTCGCTCTACAATGGAATCAGAGTTTATAGCTTTGGATAAAGCCGGTGAAGAAGCTGAATGGCTTCGAAATTTCTTAGAAGACATTGCGTTCTGGCCAAAACCTTTGGCTCCTATTTGCATACATTGCGATAGTGAGGCTGCAATAGGACGGCCAGGGAGCGTTATGTATAACGGAAAGTCTCGTCATATACGACGAGACATAACACCGTTAGACAACTACTTTCTAGTGGAATTATCACTATTGATTATGTAAGATCAAAGGATAATGTGGCGGATCCGCTTATAAAAGGCTTAACTAAAGACTATGGCCGAGGACAAGTCAACATGGCGGTAACTCTACCTAGAATTTTGGATGTTCCGAGATCTAGGTTCAAGGAGCTCAAACAAAGTTGTGATTGACCGGTTCAACATTGTCAAAGTAAAATCTTTGGTCCCTTCTCGTGATGAAGACAATGTTCAGTAACAAGGATAGAACTTTACACGTTCTTTAATGATTACCTAAGTTTGGTGTGGTATTTATCAAATAGTGTCAATCTAAAGGATTACACGTAATCACCTATGTAAGTGTAAAGTGGAAGCCGCTTCAATGAGAATTTTGTAAGGCCAATTCTCTACACACTTATGAAACCAGGCGGTGTTCATGGCTGAAACGAACACAACAATGAGAACCAAAAGACGGTTAAGGGTTGGTTGTGTGACATATGCTTGTCTAGGTATACACTAAAGTTCGACGGTTCAATTGATCGAGTATATCCAACATATGTTCACTACGGAAAATTCAAAGGGAAACCTACTTATCCAGATGCGATTAATCCTTACTTGCAAATCACACAGCTTTCATCTATGATCATTCTTGTTACAGCCATTCCCATTAATGTGGGGAATTGTTGGACTTTAAAGGCATTGGGCTTCAAAGACTTTAAGCATTGGACTTTAAAGTCTAAGAGTGTGAATTGGAAATGATGGGAAATAAAATGGAGGGAAATGAAAATTTGAATAAAGTGAGCTTTTGACTTGCACTTTGTCCCTCATTGGTGAGGGACAACTACATTTGTGTGCTTATATATAAAATCACTTTTAAAGCTCTTAAAAGGAGTTGAAGAGAATGAACCCTCGCGCCGTCGTCGCTCGCTCGCTCGGCTCGGGTTCGTCTTTGGATTTGGATTTGGATTTGTCAAATGATCGATCCATAAGATTATTTTTGGACAAAATTTATTTAATAATTAATTAAATGCCAGATCACTGCTGAAGATTCAGAAGGATAGTCTGGCCGCGGTCCTGGCGTAACCGCGGTAGGACCGCGCCGGAACACTACTGCAGATTCAGAAGGCTAGTTTGGCCGCGGTCCTGGCGTAACCGCGGTAGGACCTCGGCAGGACGCGTAAACTTCTGAACAGACACCTTTTCCAGAACAAACATCACACCTCTTCCAATAATTGCCTATAAATTCTGAGGCATGGCTTCGTTTTTAACACACCAAAAACATTACAGAACTTCTTTCTGAAAATACTGCATTCTAATTCGCAGTCTCTCTCTCTCAAATTCGTAAGTGTGATTTTGCTCCGTTCTTTGAGTTCGTTGGTATTCTGCAGTTTGTATTGCCACTGTTGCAGGAAGGTTTATTCCGTTTCATCCTGGGAGGATTTAATCCATTACCTTGGCAACTTGTGAGGGGGTTAAAATTCCTTAAGGACGCACAAGCAAATTGTGGACTCGAAATATTTCTTATTCTTTACTGTTTTCCAGTTTCTTTTATTCTTCTAACAGTTTTCTGATTTTGTGTTTTAACACAGTAGTGGACAACAATATTTTACTAATTAATTGAGTATTTTGAGTCAAAAGGGTGCCTAAAGACATTAAAAAAACAAAAAAAATATTTAATATGTACAAACTAAAGAGCATTATATTAGTGAGTGAAATTTATGTCTAAGTTTTATTTTATTTTATCAGCGGAGTTTAATCGTGGAATAAAATTATCAAAGCTTAATTTTCCAACAAGAATTGACTAATTAAGCTTAATAAACCAGGAATATAACAGTACCTTCTTTTGGGTATATCCTATATTAATAAACCTTATCCTAATGATATCCAAGTTGTAAATCTAATCAAACCCCGTGTCGGAAAAATAGTAATTTCCCATTAATTTTTTTATATTTAGTCCTCGTTATCCTAGAGATATCCAAGTTGTAAATATAATCAAAACGTAAGGTCAAGAACATAAAAATTCCCAATAACAATGTGGACACATTTTAATACAATATAATTAAATACTCCTCAACTCTTTTTTCCAATATTTTTATACATGCAATAACTCTTTCAGCACCCCACCCCCCACTCTGCCCACCCCACCACCACGATTGTCCTCAATCATTCTTCTCTTTCTTCTTCACTTTTTCTTTCCTCCAATCATCTCGTTCAAAATTTTTATTTATTTTTATATATATCTGTAAATAATCTCTTGAACTTTGAAGTGTGAAAATAGAAAAAGAAAAAAAAAGAAAGACATTTCTCTTTCTGCACGTCTCTGTGTATATGTACTTTTCTTTTTCTCAATTTGGTAATCTACTCGATCGTGGTCCACTTTTTGTGGGTGTTTTCGTTCTTATAAATTTTTAGCCAAAATTTGCTCTTTTTCTTTTGTTTGGAGTCTTTGCTTTGGTACCTTTCTGCTACTGTCCTCTGGCTTTGAGAAATTGAACTGTTGTTGAGGTACTTTCTTTTATTTTCCCTTTCTTTTTGCTGGTTTTGACACATATTCTGCTTCTCTTTTTACGAGTCGGTCTTGAAATTGAAGCTTGTGAACTTGTTTTCGTGAGGTGTTAATGGGTTAGTTTTGCTTAATCTAGTTTTCTAGGTTTTAACCTGTGTGAGTTTGCATGAGGGGGTTTCGAGTGAGCACTTTTCCTTTTTTTTTTTGAACCTTTTTTTATTGTTTGGGTTTTGGGTAACTAATAGCCTGCAATTCTCCTGACAATTCTCCCTTTTCTGTGGTTGATGTTAATTTTGTATGTGATTATATTGAGTTTAGAAAAAGTTGGGAACTTTGACTTTATTTGGGTGTTTTTGTAATGGAGTAAAGAAACAATCTTTAGGTGGTTTTGGAAGTAGTAAAGAAACACTCCCTTGTTTTGTTTTGAGATGAATGAAATTGACCATAAACCAATGCTGGTGTTTTTGCAGTTGTTTATCTATGTTCTTCTGTCTGATTGTTTATTTATTAACTTTTATTGCTCAAACATCTTTGAAAGATATTTAGTACGGATTGGAGAGAGTAGATTTTTGCTAAGTAACCTATTCGGTATATCTTGGTCTCATTTAATTTTGTCATTACTAAAGTGGAAACAAGGAGTTGCAGAGGTTTTTAAAAAAAAGATTAGATCTTTAATTAGAGTTGGCATTTTTGGAGGATCCTGTGGGTTTAGGATTTTAAGGAGAGGTATCTTGGACCAAGCGAAAGTTATTGCCTAATTGATGTAGTTGTGGACCGAAAAGGATGACTATCTTCTATGGCAAGAGTAAAGCTTTATCCATAAGTTTAAGAAGTGAAGCTGCAACAGTGGCAAGAGTTTAAATTGTGCAGTTATCTTAATTTGTCTATAAGAGCTGGTAAAGAGCACTCACTGCCTTATCGACCAGTATTCTCGTCCTGTACATGCCTATTAAGTTAATTTTTAAGTTAATTTTTTTTTTTGGTTAAGATCCTGTCTGGTTTCTTTAGCAAATCTATATAAATGTAGACTATGAAAACCTCCCATTCTTCAGAAAGAAAATGAATGATTCAGAATAAACTCACATAGCAAATGTGAAGGTGATAGGATAGGCTCAACCTCAAAGTGTTCCTTCCCGTCAGGGGCGAAGCTACATGGGGTGGTCGTTGAAAAATTACACTGTATATATAGGTAAAATATTAGATTTTAAAGGTATATAACATATATTGAACACCCTTTATCGGGATTTTTTTTTACTTCTTTCAAGTAATGCCCTAGATAAAATTCCTGGCTTCGCAACTGCTTCCAGTTATATAATGTTGAGAATATCACTTTACTATGTAATATCGTACTATTTTATGTTAGGTAGTTTGTGTGCTTTTGATCTTAGCTGGATTGTTTACCAATTTTTTAAGTTGGCCCTTTCTAGTTTCCTTGTGTTTGAAAGTGTGGGACAGTATCCTGTGACCAATTTTTCAAAGTGGCCGATTGTCCACCGAGATTCTCCATGAATGATACTGGATTTATTAATCGGCCCGACTTATGCTGCATTACAGATCCTCTAAAGATGCCAATGCTAAATGTATCGAAAGAAAAGGGAAGAACACCGTGGGAGATTTTTCCAGGAGTTGATTCTATCCATGGCTCAAATGATGCTTCGCTTTTTTCGAGCTCAGTGCCTGTTCTTCTACATGAGAAGCGTAGGAATACATTTATGAGTCTTCTACTCATACTTCATTTGCCTATTTTCTTTGAGAAAATCTCACATCCTTTTAATTTCCTTGAAATTCTTGGTAATAGTGAAATTGAGTGAGGTGGACCATGGTCATCAGTCCGTTGATGACGCATCAGCCAGCTTGAAAGAAATTCACCCCGATGTAGAGGTTGAGGAGCTGTTGGATGATGGTGAAAATCGTGCAATTGGAAGCTTGCTCCCTGATGACGAGGATGAACTTTTAGCTGGCATAATAGATGGGTTTGGCCCTAGCCAATTTCCCAATCACGTAGATGACTTGGAAGAGTATGATCTTTTTGGAAGTGGAGGAGGCTTAGAATTGGAGTCTGATGCTCATGAAAACTTAAACTTCGGTATATCGAGAGTGAGTCTGGCTGATCCTGTTGTTAGCAATGGAGCTGCTCATGTTGGATTTTCAAATGGTGGGGCAACTGTTACTGGAGAACATCCACTTGGAGAGCACCCTTCGAGAACATTATTTGTTCGCAACATAAATAGCAATGTCGAGGATTCAGAGCTAAGAAGTCTCTTTGAGGTTAGTTACTCACGGCGTACACTGTGTAGCTATTATTATTATTATTATTATTTTTAATTTTCACGTGAACTACTCTTCCAGTTTGTCCGTGCTCTATCCTAATGGGAGTTCCCTGCATTTGTAATACTGCTTTCTCTTAGGGATTGATTTTGTTAGTCGGTTTTGCAATTGATCTAAACATATATTGCTCTTCCGTCTTCTTTTCTGAATTGCTGGACGAGTATTTCTGTAGAACAAATTTTCTTTTCTGCAAGTAATACTTTAGGATGTCTTTTACTTTTTCTGGAGGCTTCATACTGATTCTGATTTCTTTTTTCTTTCTCTAGACTTGATCAGTTGAACTGCCTTAAGGTTTTGCTTTTTCTTGTTGATACATATAGTGATATTCTGCTTATTCTGAGTTTCTCTTGTAGTGATAGCATACCTATCTCTGTTCATGAGATGTATCGAGTTGTTGGGGAAACCTGCTATCTTATTACTGCATGAGCTGCAAATTAAATTTAACAAGGAAAATGTCAAAGCCCTGGCCTAATGTGTTTGCAGTATCACGTCTGAGTTTACTGGTTGTTTGACAGACAAGAAATGTCTTGGAAAGTTGCTGATTTATTAGGTGTTTTTTCCTTCTTATAATCCGTTTCCACTTTTGACATACTTTTTGTTTTTGCTAATTAGCAATATGGTGATATCCGGACTCTCTACACTGCGTGTAAGCATAGGGGCTTTGTCATGATATCCTACTTCGATATTCGTGCTGCTCGAACTGCACTGCGAGCATTGCAAAATAAGCCACTGCGGAGGAGAAAACTAGATATACATTTCTCAATCCCAAAGGTGGTAATTTGCAGGCTGCTTTTAGTGGTTTACACAATTAGATTGTATGTTACATACCTTTTCCTGACTAACCTCCTCCTTCTCCTATTACTCTTCTTCTCTCCACCTCTCAATGTACATATATCAGGATAACCCCTCAGACAAAGATATGAATCAAGGAACTCTTGTGGTATTTAATCTGGATCCGTCAGTATCAAACGATGACCTCCGCCAAATATTTGGGGCTTATGGTGAGATCAAAGAGGTCAGAGACTCAAATAGTCGAATCATTTATTTCCCATTTTACTCCATCTATTCATTTCCCCTCGTGTGCTACCTCAAGGGGCTAGTTGATATTAAGTATATGTGATATCCCAGTTTCTCTCATTGCAGATAAGGGAAACACCACACAAGAGGCACCATAAGTTTATTGAATATTATGATGTTAGAGCTGCAGAAGCTGCCCTTAGGTCCTTAAATAGGAGTGACATAGCTGGCAAGCGCATAAAACTTGAACCAAGTCGCCCTGGAGGAGCTCGTCGAAAGTGAGTAATCCACTATGATTTGTTTTCTTGATCAAAATAAAACTAGAATTTGTTTTCTAACACTTTAGAAGCTTAAAGTAGTCCTTTCTGGTTCATGAGCTTCACTAACCTTTTGCTGTTAGCCTGTTACTAGCATCCAGAACAACCTAGTTACTTTTCATTCCTATCCTTCTGCTCTGTTTTCACAAGTGTCTGGCTATGTTCTCCTTTTTTTTTGATAACCGAGAAACCCCCGAGTCCAATGGCACATGGTTCGAAACTCGGTGTTTCTGTTTTCCCTTTTCTTTTTTGCTTTTGTTCCATTTCGCTAAATTGCTGAATTAGATTACAGGATGATGATCAGACCAGCAAGCTCCCCCCAATCTCCCCCACCCCCACCAAAGCAAAGGTAAAAAAAGGAAATTACTGAAGACTTCAACTGAAATGAGGAAAGTAATAGTAGCATAGACATGTAAAAGTAAGTGTAATTACACCAACAACTTACAATGGCGTGATGGTGTCCCTTTGCATACTCTCTTCTCTCCTTGGTTTAAACCATGTTTATTTTAAATACTGAGATTCTTGTGCATCTTTAAGTGGGATACTCACCAGCTGCTGCTTCTCCTTCCTTGTGGATGCTTTTTCCTCTCAGCCTTTTTATACCCTCGAACTTGAGCTCTTGTTGAACACGCCATATAATATTATCAGTTTGATATCATGTAAATTCTAGAGCTTGTTGATGTTTATGATGAGTCTTTTGGTTGGTGTTCCTTCAACAAATTTGAGGTTGCACTACTTTGAGCTTGTTGATGTTTATGATGCTTCTGTTTTTGGGCTGTTACATATCTGGGTTCAGTTTATTGAATCTTGAGTCTGATCTAGGCACACTTTTCTTCTTTATGCTGCACTTGTAGTTCTACGTTGCAAACAAATCAAGAACCTGAACAAGATGACTCTTGGACTTTTCGGTACCCATTGGGTTCCTCAATTGGTAATTCCTCGCCGGGTAAGTTTACTGAGTGTTTCCACTTCTGTGTAATGCTGAAACCATTTAAGGTTCTTCTTTCTCTTCTTTTGTGCCTGTTGTTCTTTATTTTTTATTTTTTTAATTTGGGTTGGTAGAAAAGGCGGCAAGTGATGGACTTAATTAATTAACTTCTTTGATTGCAGTTATACTATCTGATAGTATGTGCATTCTTATATTTCTGGCAGGTAATTGGCCACAGTTTGGCAGCCCTATAGAGCATAGCTCCATGCGAAGTCCTGGCACTTCACCGGGCTTTAGATCCCTGAGTCCCACAATGGGCAATAATTTACTTGGTTTAGCTTCAATTTTGCATCCTCATGCATCAAATTCCTTGAGGGTAGCACCTATAGGTGAGGATCACAGAATGGGCGGTCATGCAGATGTCCCTAATGGTTCAAACCATGGTGTTCCCTTCCATCAGTCTCATTCTTTCCCTGAGCCTAAGATAAGCCAGTTTGGTGGAACAGTGTCATCTTTGGGTGCCTCAAATTCAAATGGTTCTGCTGTTGAAACATTATCAGGACCACAGTTTCTTTGGGGCAGTCCAAAGTTGCAACCTCAACAGAGTAATTCTTCATCCTGGAAAGCCCAGTGTTTGGTGAATGCTTTTACATCTGGTGGTCAGGGTGACATGTTTTCCTTGTCAAATCATCAAAAGTCTTTCCTCAATTCATCTCAGCACCATCATCATAACCTTCACCATGTTGGATCTGCTCCATCTGCTCTTCCCTTTGATAAGCACTTTGGTTTTTACCCAGACTCTCCGGTCTTAAGTCCAAGTTTTAGAGGTATGGGTATAGGTCCTCGTGACGGAAGTTTGATGGTTAACTATGGTGCTCGTACCACTTTGAATTCTGGTGTTGCTGTTCCAGGGAATATGTCAAACAATGGTTCTCCTGGTTTTGGCATGATGTCTTCCCAAAGACCGAGTCCTTTATTCCTAGGTAATGGTCATTTCTCAGGACATGCAGCTTCTAGCTTTGAGGGGCTGACTGAACGCAGCCGCACTCGACGTATTGACAATAATGGGAACCAGATGGACAACAAGAAACAGTTTCAACTTGACTTGGATAAGATTAGATCTGGCGAAGATACTCGGACAACTTTGATGATTAAAAATATTCCTAATAAGTAATGGCAACTTCTAAATTCTTGTACCTTGTTAAGTATAGCTTATTTTTGTCTTGGTGACTTGACATTGTCTTCATCCAGGTACACCTCCAAGATGCTTTTAGCTGCTATTGATGAACAACATAAAGGCACTTATGATTTTCTGTATCTGCCAATTGACTTCAAGGTAATCCTACTAAAGTAGTTCGGATTATGTGGTTTATTGTTTTTTCCCAAAGTCTGATTAAAATTCTTGTTTGCGGCAGAATAAATGCAATGTGGGATATGCATTTATCAACATGGTGTCTCCATCACTCATTATCCCATTTTACGAGGTTTGTTTTTGTCTATTCTTTTAAACGTAGTGTATAACTTTCTTTTTCTTAAAGTAATTGAGCTATGAGCATTGAAGCTAGTGTCTCCTTGTTTTATAGTTCCCACCTTCCCATTTAAGTATAAAGATCGCTATGCCTTCTTGATTGCCTTTCCTTCTACGTGTTTGTGCTGATGTTTTGAAGGAAGAGTGTGTGCTGAGTATTCAATTTCTGCAGGCACTTAATGGAAAGAAGTGGGAGAAATTCAATAGTGAGAAAGTGGCTGCTTTGGCTTATGCTCGGATTCAGGGAAAGACGGCCCTTGTAGCCCACTTCCAGAATTCAAGTTTGATGAATGAAGATAAGAGGTGTAGGCCAATACTATTCCACTCAGAGAGCTCGGAATTAGGGGATCAGGTAATATAGACCGTCTCATTAAGAATTAAAGCATGCAAAATATAACTACAGGTGTTGTGCATTATGATTCCGCTTGCTTCCCAGATATGTTCTGTTTGGTTTCCTGGTTTTAGCTTGTTTCGTGTTCGTCATGTCAGCTGGCTTTGATTTTTTTCCTCTAGTTTTCAGGCTATGTGATTGGATTTTCTTATCGAGATGATAACATTGAAATTGCAACTTTTGCATCAAAACACAATTATAGCTAAGGTGAAAACTTTCATGCAGATTGTTCAAGAGCATCTTTCATCTGGGTGCTTACATATTCATCAAGTCTGTCGGTCAAACGAGTCAGACTTCCTGGAGTCACAAGGTAGCCCACCCGAGGAGGATCCAGTTGACAAACTAGAGAATAGCTAGCATTGGCATTCACAGTTTTTTCTTCACGGCTTGAAGAGTTTGTAGCTGTTAGTTGGTAAGTGTCGATAGACATATGTAGAGTAGCATGATTCGAGGCACAAAATAGAAGTATGACGTTTTGTATTATAGTGAGTAGGTGTTTTTGGTTAGAAATCTCTTAATAGGAAGAGGGTTCTGAATTATGTGGAATCGAAGCATCTGCAGTTCTTGATGTTGTAATCTTTTGGCAAATTGAGATAGCAAATACTATCTCAATATAGATTGCAATGTTGTAGTTTTGCAACATTTTTGGTGGATGGAGTAAAGAGCTGATGCTTGATTTGTATAGTGGGAGGAAAGCTGACTGTTATTTTGTGTCAAGTGTTTATGGAAAACCCACACTCCTTTTTCTAGGGAGAATTACATATCTTATGATATTTCTGTAACACGTCTTTATATATTACATAAACTTCTCTGGAGACTATTCTATACTTTTTTTTTTTTTTTTGAGAAGGTAACAATTTTCATATTAAAAGATAGTAGTCCTTAGCACAAAGAATGTGCCAAGGAGTAAAAAAAGTGTTACAAGACCCAAAATGTTGCAAAAACTGTAACAGCTACAAGGAACCAATGAGACTATTTTGTACATCAGCAATAACATTTTGTATTTATGAGGTTTATTAAAATGACTCAGCAATACTATTTTGTATAATGACTCACCCTGGCCAATAACACAAGAAGCGAGCATTTAATATAGCGTGTACAATATTAAAAACACGTGTTTGATATTAAATGGGAAAAAGATTTGTTTTCAGTAATATCATACATAGTAATTATAACTTGATGGATCTTTTCCAGTTCCAGTTCTCGACAAGTTATTCAAAAAAAAAAAAAAAAACCTACTAAAGATTATTGGCGCCACTTATAAAAACATATTTCACGCAAAAGGTATAAAGAATTAATTTTGATTTATTTATTCAATTCTTTGAAATAAACAAGCTTTTCTATTCAGGAAAACAGCATTTTGAAGCCTTTTATTGAGAAGATAATTTTAGAGCATTAATAAAAAAGAAGAAGATAATTTGAGAGTATTCTAATACAAATAATATACAGCATTGCCATTTACATAAATAACCACATGAAAAGATAATATCCTATGCTGCTGATAATAACATGTACAAGGCAGGAGAATCAGAATCAACTCCAAGGCTCTGTGGGCTCTAGCATTTATACTTATTGCCAAAAAAAAAAAGATCTGCAGACGAGAGTTAAAGTGTACCATTAAATATAACTTAGGACATTCTACCTGCATCCAAATTTGGACCATGTTGTCTAAATTTCCATTTTTTCAGTTCCATCCGAATCTGGACCATTATGTGTAGATTTCCCTGTTTTGAGTTCCAGGTCTATTAGGAAATTACATCTATTTTCTTCTCTAACATAGCGGACATGTCCATTCATCATATTGACAAGCTTCTGGGAAAAATTTAACGCAATTCCTTCCTGTGTTGTCCCTCTATTTCTTCCTCCAGACATGTCTTCGATTAGAGCAGCAGGTAGTCCTTGGCCAGGGTGAGTCATTCTAGTAAATTAGAAGAGTTACATAACATTTATCTGTAGAAGTCGTTTTATAAGACATACATAAAGTTATTGTAAAGCTATGGAAAATAATTGTGGCTCGGGGGAAGGGGAGTAAAGTCCTTCACAAGGTGGTTGGTTTCAAAGACTACAAGAAAGATGATAACAGTTACAAAAGACGACAACTGAGAATGTTCTTCCTTTTTTTTCTTCTCATCTCACTTGAAAGATTTAAAGTGAGTATTTGAGAACAAAAAACAAATTCAGATAAGTGAATAAAGCACTGTAATATTGCCAATGATTAGATTAAACCCAGTGAAGCACTTCTATGGTTTAACGTTATACATTGCATGAAAGGACAGACACAAGATAAAATGAGTAAGTTCATGTTGTGTAACAAACCATCAATAGATAAATAGCTCAGATCATGTTACCTGAATTGGAGATGGATACATTCATTTCCATCTTGTATGAGTTTCAGACCAGGTAACACCTTGATTTCCACCCAACCATCGGGGGAAGGTGCATGATGAACTACACTAAGCAAGAAATCTGAGAGAATAAGCTGAAGCTTAATTTGATCACCATATAGAGGAAGAGTTTTGATCTGGTCAGGGATATCATGCAGCAGCTGTAAGTTCTTTTCCTTGAGCAAAATCATTACTTGACTCACGATAGCATCCACAACATTTCCTAGAACGAATTCCTCCATGTTTAGCTCCACTTTGCTGCTAAAACCAGGAGAAAGTAATGTGCGTTTAGCAGACCTTTTAAACAAGCTAGTAGCATGGGGATGATCTGAAGTAAATCATAGGGGTGAGGAAGCAGAAAAATTACCAACACAAGAAAGTCACAGGGAAACAAAACAAGAGAAACTAAGAATCAACATAAATATATGTGGTGGCTTATTGTTGCACTGGCGAATACAAAAGAGTCTTTACAGTAGCTTTAGAAGAAGAGTAAACTTATAATGTGTTTGCAGTCTTTTGGGTACTTCTCTCTGTTTTTTCTTTGGGCTCCAGTAAACTGATCGCATGCCTCTTGAAAGCTATTTTCAAGTAAAATTAACAGATAATGAGAACCAGCTTCTCAAGACTAGGGGTGGCAATTTGAGCCCAAACCCATCCAACCCGCCCAGAGATTAATGGGTTCGGCTACAAATATTTTAGCTCATGGGTCTATTTGGGTTGAGCCCAAGTTGTCCATTCTGACCCATTAAGTAGCCCAAATATGACCCATGAAGCTCACCCAAAACAAAGGGATCTCAACCCAACTTATCTAGAAATTTACTTAGCTGCCCCAATTTTTATTTTATTTTATTTTTTATTTTCAATTTTCTATTTTTTTTATTTTTCTGCACCACCCACCCCCGCTACCCCCCCTACGCCCCTAACCCCCTCAATTTTTTTTTTACTTTTTTTTGTATTTTTAATTTTCTGTTTTTTCGTTTTTCTGCATCACCCACTCACCCCAACCCCCGCCGCAAAATATTTTTCAACTTACACATTTGAAATACTAATTTGTTATTTAAAAAAATATATTTTGATTCTCAAAATACTACTCCCTCTGTTCCAGTTTATGTGAATCTATTTCCTTTTTGGTCCATTCCAAAAAGAATGACCCCTTTCTAAATTTGGAAACAATTTAGCTTAAACTTCCAGCTCTATCCTTAATGAGAAGCTTTTATAACAACACAAATACTCTGGACCCCTTTTTGACTTGTTTAGGACTAAAATTCTAAAAGTCTTCATTTTTTCTAAAACTTCGTGCCCAGTCAAACAGGTTCACATAAATTGGAACGGAGGAGTAATAGTATTTATTTACCTTTTATACATAGGTGTATAAAAGATAAAAGGCTTTGTTTATGCAAGGTGAGCATGGTTTAAAACATGGGTCAAGTTGGGCGGGTTGGGTTATAACCCATTGTTTAGCCCATCTTGACCTAGCCCATCTTAGCCCAAGTATACTTTGGGCTGGGTTGGGCAATGACCCATTTATTGACCTGACCCATCTTGATCCACCCAAATTCAGCCCAACCTGCCCATTTGCGACCCCTACTCAAGACTGGGATACAGTGTCCAAATATAGCTCATCAACTAAAGAACTATCAATACGAGGCCAAGCAAATATGAATAAGAAGTTGCAGCCTAGCAAACTTCAAGCAAATTACTCTATAGTTGAATTTACAGAAATTAATATAAACCATGATAAGGGAAGAGTTGGTGTAGTGGAAAGATGAGAGGTAACCGCTACTCTGTAACCACTGGATGAACAACCAATTCAGAAGGTCTTAGAAGAAAGAAAATTATTCTCTGAGATCATATACGAGATTTCCTCTATCATAAAGTTATAATCAGTTGAGTGGAACATATAAAAATATAAAAGAAGATATAGAATTATTTTAATCAGGGTTCATACAGAGGAAGCATTACCCGTCCTCTATACTTCCAAAATCCATATTGTCAATAACAGACAGTATCTGTTTCTCACAGGCTTCACTTGTCTCCAGAAGCTGCTTCTGATTATCTGAAACACAGGTGGCTTCAAGGAGTTTATGGGTAAACTGGATCCCATTGAATGGATTTTTCATCTGCTGTCTGATATAAGAAAATTCTTTAATTTTTAAAAGGGATTCTTTATTGTCTTGTCTCTCATCCGATGCCTCTGGGTCGACCAGTGTAGGCTGCAAGAAGCAGAAACACCCAATTACATTCCCATGCTCATCAGTTCTCTTGTTTGCTGTTAAGAACACTTCCACAAACTCCCCTGTCCTATTAAAAAAGCCAAATGGAAGCTTTTTGGTGTCACGGCCACTAATTGCTTGGTAGAAAAGGATCATAAATTTGGTAAGCGCATCTTGTCCCCTAAGACGACAAAGACCACCAAAAATTTCACCAGGAAGTGTTCTCCCCAGGATCTCATATCTTGTCCAACCAGTCAACCTTTCCATTGCTGCATTCCACTCCGAACAGCAAGCATTTTCATCAGAAGCAAATATTGGTGGAATCAGTGGATTAAGACTTTGTACAATAGCCTCATAATCTCCTTGCAACTGAATAAATTTATCCATGACAGCTTTCTCAGGAGTGACATCTTGAGCCACAAAGCACACACCAACAACATCATTTTTGTGGTCCCTGCTTGTGCAGGTATTAGTCACAAGGTATATAACTGATTTTGGTGGATCTTTCCCAAATATTCGCAACTTTATTTTCACATTTTTGTCCTCCTCACCTGAATCATAAGTTATCACAAGTTACAATGAGAGAGAGGTGGAGGGGGAGGGTGCGAGAACATTTACCTAGAAGAGGAAAAGTGGTCCTTTGCAATTAAAAGAGTGCACTGAAAGAGTAAGCTAATTTTCACTATACAGCGGAGATGACTGATTAGTCATTGCTGAAAGCACAGTATTGCCCCAAATGTAGATATGCAGGTAACTGCGCATGTGTTGTAATATACAAGATGGCAAGCCGATTCAATAAGTGTAGGTAAAAAAAGTGTACGTAGCCAATTCTCTTACCAGTAGGCATGAATTTCAAATCTAAGAAGGTAGACCATCAAGTATAGACTGCAGTGCATAAAGAATGAAGATAAAAAGAACACAATGAACACACATATATAGAATTATAGCCATCGGATGTAAAGCATGTTTCCAAATTATAATGATAACTATTAAGGCTAAAAAGAAATACCTAACAGAGCTTTACATAGAGCCTTTTCAACAGTTTCATGTGAATCTTCATGAGCAATATCATTAATGAGAGATTTTCCAATAGCTTCACTAGCTTGCAACCCTGTTAAGTCAGCAATCTTCCCATTCCATCCATTTATTAAGCCAGATGGATCAACCCCGAAAATTGGAGCAGTGGCCGTCTCAATCAACCTAACCATTTCCATTGCCACAGAACTAAGTTCATCCATGCTTGGGCCATCAGCATCATTCTGTTGAGAAGAGGTCATAGTTTTCCGGGAACTGTTGTCAAATTCTTGAATTGATTCTCTCATTATGATTTGTAGAGAATGAATGGCGTTAATCTCCGGAACATCCCAAGGCATACTTCTACTTTTAACCACTTCAAGAAAGGCATTAAATGAAGATCGTGGGTGCATTTTCCCTCCATCATCTTTATCGTCTGGATGATGCTTAGCACCTCCCCACTTGACTTCTTTTGCTGTGTGAGACCTGAACCAGAATAGGAAATCCTCAGAAGTAATTCTCGCAGTAGCCATGCCACAAACTTCATCTCCCAGTAAAGTTGCACCAGGATAACCAGCATCTGCAAGACTGTCCGTACTTAAACCTGTCGAGTCCTTATGAGCAACTAGTAACCACTCTGCAATATCTTTAACTTGTGCTTCAGTTGGTGTCACCCCAAGCAACCAACATTTTCCACCGTAATAAAGTGCAGCTCCATCGCACTTGACAAGATCCATAATACTAGGGGATTGTGTTACAATGCCAAATGGAACATCTCGAAGAAGCATGTCACATAATAAGGTCTGCATTTGGAGAGTTTTCTTCTCAGCCAACTGTGATGCCAACTGGAGCTCCATATGAAGCTGCACCCCAAATGCCTGCATGAAGAATTCACATGCATACCGAAGCGGGAAAGGCACATAGCGGGGAGTACTGTGATGACAAACAACCAAACCCCAAAGCTTCCTCGAATCACTGCTATTGATAACTACTGACATCACCAACGACGAAATAGATCCCATGTTGGCCATATACTGTGTATGGCAGCTATGAGGTGATCTCAGAGTCGAATTTACCAAGCAGAGAGGCTGCTTCAGTTCTTCACTCTGAACAATCTTAACAGGCTGTGCATTGCAATCACATATCATCCTAATTCTGTTCTGCTTGAACAAGAAGCGAGCAGCTTGCGGGATATCTGTTGCAGGATAATGCAAGCCCAAATAAGGTTCCAAGTCTGATCTCCTAATCTCAGACAAAACTTCACCATGATTATCATCATGGAACTTATAAACCATGACCCTATCATATCCAGTCAGCTTCTGCACATCTTCCACCACCATATCACACAGAACCCCTATATCTCCACCAGGTAGTGACTGCAACCTAGATATCGACCGGATAGCCAGTTTTTGTGACTGCACAGCCCCAGCAAGCAGCAATGCAGGATCACTAGAATTAGCAGGCTCTAAATCAATCACAATCCCCACATCAATCCTGTGAAGTATAGCATAAAAGGGCTTATGGGTACTCCTAGAATGAACCCATATAGGGTTCAACAAAGAAATTTCCCTAGAGGTCATGGCTTTAGCCAATGAAGCCCCAGAAGAAGGGGTGAAAAGGGTTCTAGCATCAACACCAATCAAAGTAATCAACTTTGATGACTCAGCTATCTTAAAACCTAACATATCAAAGCAATTCTCACTGTAACCTATAATCTTGAAAGTATGTTCCTCAATAGCAAGCATACAACCAAATGGTTGAACAAGCCCACCCCTTTGAATTCTTGAAAGATAAGAAGAGATTTCTTCTTCATTAGCATTATCCTGAGGTGCATAAAGAACTGATCTTGAATAATTAAAGGACTTACCAGAGACACCAGACTGTTCAAACTCATCCATGAGCTTAGCATCAGCATTGTACTGAGCCATAGTTGCCTTGCTGGTGTTGTTCATGTTACTAGCAGCAGAGGAAGAAAAGGTGGAATCTTTGTTAGAATTCTTCTTGTTTTGGAGATTAGGGCTTGTGGGTCTTCCTCTTCTTCTGGTTTTACTGCTGCTCTGAAACTCCATTTTATGGGATCTTGATAATGGTATCTTAGAAACTGATCAGGTGGGTTCAGTACGAAGAGCAGATGGTATTCTATCATGTCTGTACTTGATTCTCCTGTTTGTGCCTGCCTTGTAGCTTCACACATATCTCTCTCTCTCTCTCCAATTACAGGGTTTATCTTCTTGTAATTATGTCATTATACCTTTCTAATCACTGTCTTAATTCATGTTCATGGATGACATTCTTTTATTTTCATTTTTTCCTATTGTTATTCCTTTTGAGCCTCAATTAATTTGGACTCGCGCTATATAAGACTAATCAAATTAAGATAGTTGTTTCATTGCTTATTTTCACAGTAACCCTTAAATGATAATACATGAGATGAATATATTCTCCAAAAGTCTAACACCTTATTTTTTAAATGTGATTCATTCTTCTACGTATGCAAATAATTAATCTTTTACTTAACATGTCATTATTATTTTCGCAGATCAGCCAATATTGTTCGGGATCTGTTGAAATGCAGTTATAATTCTAGAATATAAAATCATACTCATTTCTGACACATGTAAGCTAAATATCATCTTCCCTGCGACGTTCTGCCACAAAGTTTTTTCATTTAAAAAAATGGAAACTTTAGTTTTTTCATTTTAAAAAAATGGAAACTTAGGTTTATTCATTTTTAGCTATATATAGGTGAGAATAATAAGTACTCCAGCTAAAATAAATACGAAATAAGAGTTTTAGATGAATTTTTATGAACCACAAGTTTAAAGGTATATTAAAGTTGAGAGATATTGTTGTCATATTAGTAAACCATAGAAGCTGGGAAAGAGAACGATTTATGAGAAGATTGTAGGGCCTTTGATGGATTGAAAGATTCCTTAAAAAACTATGGCTGAGAAGGGGACATCAAATCGTTTGGCAAAGTGCAAAAAGACATTAAAGGTCACGTCTAAGAATTATACCGTACGAGATTTATTAGAAAAAACACCGTCAATTCTTGCTGTATGTAATCTTCCACTTTAATTTACTCCACATTGGTTAGAAGTATTTGACCAAAAAGTGTTCAGCCTTTTAGTTAAATCAATTAATGATGAGATTAAGGGTGAATCTTAGTTAAGAATAATAAAATGTAGACCAAATATTAAGTGAAGTCGGTAAGATAAACAACGTTAATCAGTGTGTTTGTGCTGATTAAATGCTCATGAATGCAATAACATAAATGTGCAATAAATATAGATAAAGGCAACGAACATAACAAAAAGAATCTACCACCCAATTATTGTAAGGCCTCATTTGTTTTTTTTAAGATTAAGACGTCTGAATCTGAATATACATCTGAATATCAAAATACGTATTAAGATTAAGACATCTGAATCTTAATACACATCTAAATATATTAAGATGTATATTAAGATCTGAATAGAAATAATTAATACTGTTTGATTTTTAAAATCTGAATGTATAAAATTTATCTTTATTGAAAATTAATAAACATAAAATTCAAATGATATACTAACTAATCTAAAATTCTATCAATTAAATATATAGTTTTTTAAAATACGATAGTTGTTGGTGGTGATGGCTAACGGGTGAATGCCGACTAGAGGTGGTGTTGGTGGTAGTTTTGGTTGATGATGGTGGTTCATGCTAGTAGCTAGTAGTGATTGGTAGTGGTGGCGTTTATGATTGAGTATGATGGTGGTGGGTGGTGATAGTTAATAATGGCGGGTGGTGGTAGTAGTTGTGACTGATGAAGGTGGTGGTCGGTGGTGGTAGGTTATAATGATGGGCAGTGCCGGCTGTGGTTGTTGATGGTGATGGGGTGGTCAGTTGTGGTAGTTGAGGTGGATGAGTGTTGATTGTAGGTGAGAATGATTATGGTGGTCGGAGTGGTAGGGATAGTGGGTAGTGATGGTCGATAATGGTGGCGACTATGATTGAGGATGATGGTGGCGTGGTGGTGGTGGAGGTGGTAGTGGTGGTGGTGGTGGTTGAGTATGGTGATGGTGGTGGCATGATGGTAGTTGATAATGGTAGGCGGTGGCGGCAGTTAATAATGAATATGTGATAGCATCTTAATAAAATTAAGTCTCTGTTATAGATCTTAATCATACAGACCTATTTAGACCCAATAAGTGGTTGTGAAGTAAAAAAACAAACACACTTAATGATTAAGATCTGAATAATTAAGATTCAGACTTTAAAAATAAACTCACTTAATGTCTGAGATCTGAATGATTAAGATTCAGACCTCCATTAAGTGCAAACAAATGAGGCCTAAGACTTAGATGGCTCTTTTCCTTGACAGTAGCATGGAACGAAGAGAAATAAAGAGGGTTGAAAAATCTTTGGATCTTGTGAATAAAGAATAAAAAACGTATGTTTGAATAAGGTAATCAATGAACAAGACAACTTTTGTATATTCTCTCAGGTCAACCTTTTACAATGTGTTTTTTCTCATAAAGTGAAGATCCCCCTTTTTGTTCTCTATCTCTTCCTATTTATAAGAGATATTTCCCACAAACCCTAAAAAGTACAAAATGAGGAATATCCAAAGGAATATTCCTTGTGTCCATATCTGAACCTATGCTACCGTTATTTCTTCATCTCAGTTGCCCGTCTTTTGCATCAGCCCTCTCGAGAGCAGCCTTCAGTTATTACACCGCGGTCGACCCCGTCCTTGGTCTCGCTTATCCATTACTGCCAAGTCGCCAAATTTAGACCAATACAGTTAGTCCCTCCGCTTGTTGAGGTCATGGTCTTGCATGCCCTCGATAAGCGGAGCTGATTCGCCTACGTTTTGGCAGAATTTGGTTGCGTTGAATAAGTCGGGTCGGTCGAGGTGGGGAGAACGGCGCAACCAGTGAAGTCGTGATTGGTGTGGCTACCAGGGGGTGACGTCATGGCCACGCGTGTCATCATTACGCATCTTCTCGAGACAGCGTCTACATGCCTGCCGCTTTGGTTTTGGTGCCATTGACAATCCTTTGCTTCGATTCTCCCGCCACCCAGCCTTTTAAATAGATGGGGGTTTCATTTTTTAGAAGTTTTCACCATCCTTTACCTTGCGTGAGCACTATTCTTCTTTGATCTTCTTTGCCAGTTTCTGCTCTTGATTTCGCTTTTTCGATTCCATTTCTCTCCTCCTTACCTAGTTGTTATCTTCTTCTTTGGGTTTGGTAGAACATATTTCATTGTCGAAACATGTCACAAACTCTTCGCATTCATGATGAAGTTTCCGATGCCACTCCGTTATCGGTGGCTCCTCCTCCCGGTGGTGAGGAATTTATGGCTGAAGAGGATGAGAGCTTTCCTACCGCGGAGGAGATAGTTCCCAGAAACCCTTTGTCTAGAAATGATTTTCCCAAGGAGCCTGCTCCCGCTCCCGCTCAGGTGATCTCCGAGACTGGTCCGTCTCATATAGCTGAGCTTCGATCCAAATATCACATCCCCCCACGTCGAGATAATTCCGGCTGGTGGCGACATCGTGGAGGTCCATCGACCTGGGTATTGTGCCTTCTATGTCTACCCGTTCTTGATCGGTTATACTCTTCCTCTTCTTCCACTAGCGGAGGAATTTTGCCGGTTTTACAATGTCTGCCCCTCACAACTCTCTCCTTATTTGTATAAAGCTTTTTTGATGTTAACAAAGTACGCAAAATTGGCTGGTTGCGAGGTTGATGTTCGTCACTTGCTGCACTTATTTTCACCAAGTTTTTGTAGAGGTACTATGATACACCTACGACATCGCAGGACCAGAGGGCTGATAGTCGGAATGGATGACAGGACGAATCGGAAGTTCTGGCATAAGTACTTTTTTATCAAGACCGAGCACTCGGTGGCGGACCCGATTGGGTTTCTCGAGCAGTGGAACCTTAATCGTAATTGTTTATCGCTCGTTGTCTTTTTTCGTCCTTTCATTTTTGGCTCATTTGCGGTCTCTTTGTTTTTCAGCTGAAAGGCGTGCACCCTCCCCTGTCCTCAACATTGAAGATTAGGTGGCTCGCGTGCTGCCTCACATGGCGGGGATTTGTGATTAGGCGGTTTTCTACAAGCGCTTCGGACCCAAGGTCCCGTCTAGTAAGTGTTACTTTTGCTTCAGCTCTCTGTCGTTTGCCATTGCTTGTTGATACGGCCTCCTTTTGGTGCCTACGTCGACGGGTTAAGAAGAAAGCTCCAATGCTGGAATTTTGCTAGGCTATTGCATCGGCAGGGATGCAATTTGCTTTGGCCGAGTCCGTCCGCGGGGGTCGTACTCAAGTTCTGTCAACGAGGGATTCCGCCCCTCAGAATGTTGCTGTGCGGGATGTGATCTCTTCCCGGCCTATCTACGATCTTGTAGACGAGTCGTCTAACGGAGAGGAGTCGCCATCGAGAAAGAGGCGAATGGTGGAGCTTGGGAAGGCCGTTGTCACTGGTATTGAACCGAAGAAACTCATTGCTCCGGCAGCGGCGCCTGCACTTGCATCAGACGTAGGGTCCGTTTTATGGCGGATGCCGTTATGGAGAGGAGGTCCTCTAGGGCCGAGGAGGTGCATGAAGGCGGGGAACTTGTAAGGACCGCGGAAGGTGGCGCATCGTCGGTGGCCGGGGGAGATGGAATGGTACTTGGGGGGGACAAAGGTTCTGGTTTGGACATCGACCCTGAAGAGATACAGGCCTTCTTGGAGAGGAACACTCGCGTGGAGGTAAGGACGGAGGGTCTCAACCGGCATGTAATCATCCCCGTGGGTTATGACCTTTTGGCCAACTCGGAATGGGCGGTGCCATCCTTTGCCCCCTTGTGTGCGGCTTCTGAGAACACGGCGCTGTAGGCGATGAGCGATGCTGAGTTATCGCTGAGTATATCTGGCATGGCTTTGCGAGTAAGTGCTTTTTAATGTTAGGATTTGTTTTATACGTGTAATCTGTTCATACTAACTCTTTTCTTCTGCATGTCACACTTTTATCATGGGGATTGAGCGTGAACGGAGGGAAGGGCGGAGGACGGCCCTCTTTAAAAAGGTGACTTCCAAGTACAAGGAGTACGGTACTAAGCACCGAATGCTGGCCGATGTTTTTACCCAGGATAGTGAGTTTCAGTTGTTTTGCGACGGGCTCAAACAGAAAGACGAGGAGTTGGCGAAGAAAGATAAAGAGTTAAAGGAGAGGGATGATGAGCTAATGAGAGCCATCGGTAGATGCAGTGAGTTCGAGGCAGCTCTGAAGGCCAAGGATGACGAGCTCGAGGTGAGTAAAGGGGTGATGGCTGAGAATACCGATCTTCAAGCGCGAGTCGCATTTTTGACTACTGAACTTGGGCAGAGGGAGGCGAATGTTGTTGATCTGCGGGGCGAGTTGAGCGCCAAGGTTGAAGAGTTGGCTCGTACCGAGAAACATAGAGTGGCCGCTGCGGCAACCTTAGAAGACGCTCTCCGCATTTGCAGGTCTGAGTGGGAGAGCAAGGCTGAGACATCAGCGCTTATGGTGGCAAGGTTAGAGGGACGGATCCAGAATTTGGAAGCAGAATTATCCGAATTGAATGAGCAGGTCGTTACCTTGAAAACTGAGGAGATGCGACGGCAGTCACAACCGTCCACGTCTCATACTTTTGCCGATCCCGGCGTGCTGCGGGAGTTGTATGAGATGTGGGTTCACGCTGAGGCTCAGCTTGACGTATATAAGCCTTTGAAAACCGACGAGAAGATTTCCGAAGCAGAACTTGAGGGCGTCCATGCTAAGGCACGTACGGCCCGTGAAGCTTACGGTTACGCCCCTGGTACGCCTGGTGGGGACGATGTTGATGATGATGCGGATAGGCTTGCCTTTGGTTCTTGGTATGATGATGAGTATGCCGATGGGGATGATGCGGCGTAAGACCGTCATACTTAGTTTTTGTTATGTTTTGCTATCTTTGTGAGGGCGTCTTTGGGCCCTTTGTAAAAGTATTGTAACTTGAAAGTTGTAATGGAACAACCCTCTTTTTTGCTACGTGTATCTTGATTTTCGATCTCTTTTTTTTTATGTGGGGAAGTCCCTGATTTTTTGATAAGATTGATGTTCGACGCGGTCGGACATTGGAGACTTCGAGCGAGGTCGAATGTGAAACAATTCGAGCGAGGTCGACTGTGAAACAATTCGAGCAAGGTCGAATGTAAGATGCGAAAAGACTTGGTGGAGAGTAAAAATGATGCTTTATTTCATTCATTGGAGAACATTACATGTGTTCTTCGTTTCATACATATATTGGAGAAGTTTCCATGTATCCAGTCCCTTCATCGTTCGGCCTGGAGAAGCAGTCGGCAGGCGGGGCGATGAATTATACTTGAACTTCGAGACGTCCCCTTTGTCGCCTCATTAAAAACCTCTCTGAGAAAACCCAATTGGGACAAAACCCGGATGAGGGAAAAAGAGTACGACGCGGAGGGCGTCTATTTACAAAAGTTGAAGTATTTGAGATGGGCGATGTTCCAATTGTTTTGTAGTAGTTTTCCCTCCATAGTTTCTAGTTGAAAAGATCCTTTGTTTGCCGCTGCTGTGATCTTATATGGCCCGTCCCAATTGGTTCCTAGTTTGCCTTCTCTCAATTCTTTGCTCGCTTGTGTCTTAGCCTTGAGTACATAGTCTCCGACTTTGAGTGGTCGTACTTTGGCTTTTTTGTTGTAATACCGTTCTGCTTGTTGCTTTTGGGCTACCATCCTTATGTAAGCCATATCTCTTCGCTCCTCTGCTTCATTGCTGTTTTCGTCGTTGCTTGGCCCGCTTCCGTTGGAGTATCTCAAACTAGGTTCACCGACCTCAATCGGTATCATGGCGTCAGTCCCATAGACTAGTGAGTATGGCATTTCTCCTGTGCTTGTTTTCGGCGTGGTGAGGTATGCCCACAGTACCTCTGGGAGCAATTCCGCTCGTGGGTGATCGATCGCTTCAGCTTGTACGTGGTGGTAAATTTTATGTGGCTGATTGCTGTTTCGTCGCCTCCGCCGATGATCATTTGAATGGTATGGGTAGGAGAGGGCGGCTTTGGAGGGCCTTGGTGTTGTTCTCGTCTGCGGCCGAAGTTGGCTCGTCCTCGGTCACTCATCATCTCCTTCAGGTGTCCTTGGTTTAGCATGTTCACTACTTTTTGCGGTAGTGCTATGCAGTCTTCGGTTTTGTGACCCCGCTCCTGGTGAAATTCACAAAGGACGTTCGACTTTCGGGTACTTAGGTCGGACTTCATCTTTTGCGGCCACTTCACCATTGTTCCAAGCTTCTCTAGTGCGTACACTACTTCTGAAGGAGAAACACAAAAATTGTGAGCGGATAAGAGTGGAGGCATATCTCTTTCGTTTCGTTGAGTCCCTGTGTGTGGTCTGGACGGCCCTTCCGCATGTCGAGGGGGTGGTGGAATGGCTGTTCTGACATAGGGTTGATGCTTGTCTCGATTGAGGCGTGGGCCTGATAGATCTCTTCGACTGTCATTACGACGATCCTTCTTCTCCTCTGCTTGGATTGACGTTAAACGTTGGGTTGGACCGTTAAGGTCGTCATCGTCGGCTCTCACCTCGGCGCAGTAAACGTTGTGGATTTCTTCCCAAGTGGTGGGAGGTATTTCATGAGCCTGCTTAACAACTTCCCGGTCGCCCTCGACCCATTCCTGTTCAACCCGTTTTGGAAGGCTGCTACCGCCATCCCCTCCGATACATTAGGTAAGCTCATTCTCACCTTGTGAACTGAGCGAGGAAGTCCCTGAGTCCTTCGCTAGGCAATTGCCTAACGGCGAATATGTCGTTTACCCTGGCCTCCGCTTTCTTAGCTCCGACGTGGGCGGTGACGAACTTGTCTGCCATTTCCTCGAACGTTGCTATAGATCGGGCTGGTATTTGTGAGTACCAAGTTAGGGCTCCTCCGGTTAAGGTTTAGCCAAACATTTTTAGTAGTACTGACGGTACTTGCTC
This sequence comes from Nicotiana attenuata, assembly GCF_001879085.1. Taxonomy (NCBI): domain Eukaryota; kingdom Viridiplantae; phylum Streptophyta; class Magnoliopsida; order Solanales; family Solanaceae; genus Nicotiana; species Nicotiana attenuata. The sequence goes on from NW_017671869.1 coordinate 195,935, forward strand.
CTTTGATAGGTTGTTTCCCTTTACTGCTGTGACGTAATGAATGATGTGATCTTCTGGGTCTGTGGTGCCATCGTATATCTTCAAATATGTTGGCATTTTGAAGGTCTTGGGTATGGCATGTGGGGCTGACTTCTCGCTATATGGTTTTTCGACGAATCGGCTGACATTCCGTTTCGGTAGCAGTTTCGAGGCGCCCGGTATCTTATTGACCCTTTGTTGATGTCTCTCATCTGGTCATGGAGTGCTTTATTTTCGTTTTCCATTTCTTCCATTTTCTTTAAAATGGCTGTCAGCGCATCATTGCCTACATCAACAATGGTGTGAGTTTTACCTATTGGGGGAGCTGGTTGCTCACCGGTGGTCGTTATGACATCTGCCAGCGTGACATTTCGGTTCACCCTTTGAATGGGTTTGTCGAGTATATCATTGAGGGTGCTTGTCAGCCACTCCTCCAATAACTTCTTCACTGCTGGTGGTGCCTCCTCAGCCGTGGATGTGGAAGCTCCCCATTCGCGTGAGGCGGTTACACTCGCGTGAGGGGGAGGTGAATCACTCCGCCTGGGTGTGGCAGTTGGTGTTACATTCTCATCGTCTCCTCTGGTATCCCCATTGATGGTGTCTAATATGTTGGTAGTGACACCCATTATTGCTTTCTGTCTTTCATCTCCTTTTCTTGCAATTGTTAGTTTGCACAAACGAGGAAAAGATGGTTGTCCCTTTTTTTTATGATCTAGAAGAAACTAAAATAACTAAAAGTCCCCACAGACGGCGCCAAATTGTTTGACCAAAAAGTATTAAGCCTTTTAGTTAAATCAATTAATGATGAGATGAAGGGTGAATCTTAGTTAAGAATAATAAAATCTAGACCAAATATTAATTGAAGTCGGTAAGATAAACAACATTAATCAGTGTGTTCGTGCTGATTAAATGCTCATGAATGCAATAACATAAATGTGTAATAAATATAGATAAAGGCAACGAAGGTGGGTGGTGATAGTTAATAATGGCGGGTGGTGGTAGTAGTTGTGACTGATGAAGGTGGTGGTCGGTGGTGGTAGGTTATAATGATGGGCAGTGCCGGCTGTGGTTGTTGATGGTGATGGGGTGGTCAGTTGTGGTAGTTGAGGTGGATGAGTGTTGATTGTAGGTGAGAATGATTATGGTGGTCGGAGTGGTAGGGATAGTGGGTAGTGATGGTCGATAATGGTGGCGACTATGATTGAGGATGATGGTGGCGTGGTGGTGGTGGAGGTGGTAGTGGTGGTGGTGGTGGTTGAGTATGGTGATGGTGGTGGCATGATGGTAGTTGATAATGGTAGGCGGTGGCGGCAGTTAATAATGAATATGTGATAGCATCTTAATAAAATTAAGTCTCTGTTATAGATCTTAATCATACAGACCTATTTAGACCCAATAAGTGGTTGTGAAGTAAAAAAACAAACACACTTAATGATTAAGATCTGAATAATTAAGATTCAGACTTTAAAAATAAACTCACTTAATGTCTGAGATCTGAATGATTAAGATTCAGACCTCCATTAAGTGCAAACAAATGAGGCCTAAGACTTAGATGGCTCTTTTCCTTGACAGTAGCATGGAACGAAGAGAAATAAAGAGGGTTGAGAAATCTTTGGATCTTGTGAATAAAGAATAAAAAACGTATGTTTGAATAAGGTAATCAATGAACAAGACAACTTTTGTATATTCTCTCAGGTCAACCTTTTACAATGTGTTTTTTCTCATAAAGTGAAGATCCCCCTTTTTGTTCTCTATCTCTTCCTATTTATAAGAGATATTTCCCACAAACCCTAAAAAGTACAAAATGAGGAATATCCAAAGGAATATTCCTTGTGTCCATATCTGAACCTATGCTACCGTTATTTCTTCATCTCAGCTACCCGTCTGTGGCATCAGCCCTCTCGAGAGCAGCCTTCAGTTATTACACCGCGGTCGACCCCGTCCTTGGTCTCCCTTATCCATTACTGCCAAGTCGCCAAATTTAGACCAATACAAGAAGATGAAGGTAACAGTGATGAGGATGTTGAAATGGATGTGAGGGCACACCAGATTAGATAGGATCAGAAATGAGGTTATTCGGGACAAGATGGGTGTGGCCTCTATTGAGGACAAGATGCGGGAAACGCGACTTAGGTGGTTTGATGATGTGAGGAGGAGGAGCACAGATGCTCCGGTGAGGAGGTGTGAGAGGTTGACATTGGAGGGCCTACGGAGAGGTAAATGTAGGCAAAAGGAGAGGTGGGGAGAGGTGATTAGACAAGACATGGAGCAGCTTCAGCTGACAGAGGACATGATCCTTGATAGGAAGGTATGGAGGTCGAGGATTAGGGTAGTAGAGTAGGTAGTCTAGAGTGTTCATAATAGTAGTATTGGCACGCAGTTTCGCTTTCTGTTGGTAGTAGATTTTTATGACTTACCGTTGTTTCTTTCATTATTGATCACCTTACTATCTGGTTGTTTTTATTCTGCTTTTATATGGCTTCTTGGTGCTGTCCTTTCTTGTCTATATCTTCATTAATGTGGTGCTTAGGCTTTCCTAAGCCGAGGGTCTATTGGAAACAACCTCTCTATCCTCACAAGGTAGGGGTAAGTTATGCGTACACAGTACCCCCCAGACCCCACGGTGTGGAATATTACTAGGTATGTTGTTATTGTTGTTGTTGGTCTAAAACAAGCCTACACGGAACCTTCAAAAGAACAATAGTCGAGCGACTAAACATTGTTTTTGGTTCCTCGAGCGTTGAGCAGCCAATCGAAAACTGATAAGCGGAATATTACGATTGCAAGAAATTGATCGGAGATAGCAGATACTTGGAAGGATAGTTGAGGCGCATGAACTTAAGCGATTATTCATCATAAAAATAAAGTGGTGATATTAGTGGAAAATCTGCGAAATAATTCTGTCACAAAATTCTTGTCCTTTTCACTAATTACGAGATTAATCAGTAAAAATGGCGTGTGGTAGCTACTAAATAAGGTGGTGTTTATTTTTATCCACCAATTCTAGTGTTGAGCAAATATAACCACTACTCTATTAAAATTATTTTGAAAAGATAATTTTACCCTTTCTTCTATTCTTTTATTCCCAAACCCTTCTTTTATATGATTCTGTGGATTAAATTTGAGAGCCAAAATTTCAGAGGCAAATTTTGCTCCCTCAAAATCATTATCGTTCCTTGCATGCAAATCTTTGTTCGATTTTGTTCCTTCCCAGCAATTCTCTGCGTGTAGTTTATTCCACTTAATCTCTTCTCCTTTGTCATCTTCTCTGCATCGAACCAGCGAACTGGTATGTTTTTTATTTGCTTTTATGTATTTTTCTTTTTGTATATCTCTAATCGCGATCAATGCTGTGTTTGTCATCAAGTATGTGTGAAATGTTGAAAATAATAATTATAACTTGATTCAGTGTGGAATAGGGAGCGGATTTTTGTGAGGAAGTTATTCAGAACTTTTTGGCATTGAAATGTGTTTGTGGTTCAATCAATATATTTGATTATGTAAGGATATTTCATAAAAATAGTCCTAAGAATTTGTAAGCTAACTGTGTTTATGAATTTTTAGTTAGCTGTGCTTCTATAAAAGATGAATCTAATTAGGTCCTGAATTTTAGTTTTTTAGTTTAAATATTAAGGACATTTCGGAAAAATAGTCCTAAGAATTTGTAAGCTAATTTTAGTTAACTGTGCTTCTATTAAAGATGCATCTAATTAGGTCCTGGATTTTAGTTTCTTAGTTTAAATATTAAGGACATGTCAGATAAATAGTCTTAGGAATCTGTAAGCTAATTTTAGTTAACTGTTCTTCTATTTAATATGCATCTACTTAGGTCCTGGATTTTAGTTTTTTAGTTTAAATAATGACATTTTAGAAAAATAGTCCTAATTTTTTATGTTCTTTTTCCTTCTTTGTAGTGTGCTAATGGAAGGAGATCATGTTTTCGAGTTTGATGTTTGATTATGCCCTTCCAGCCAGGCCCGAGGCTGAGGCCTCCGATGCAGTTATCACAGGTACTGTTCTGGTTTATAGTAGAGATGCTTCAGTTCTATTTGATCCAGGGTCTACATACTCCTATGTGTCATCTTATTTTGCCCCGTATTTGGTCATGCCTAGTAATTCTTTGAGTTCTCCTGTATATATGTGTCTACACCGGTGGGTGATTCTATTGTGGTGGATCGTGTCCATCGTTCATGTATAGTTGTGATTGGGGGTCTTGAGACCCGAGTAGATCTATTACTTTTGGATATGGTTGATTTTGATGTCATATTGGAGATGGACTGGTTATCACCTTACCACGCTATCTTGGACTGTCATGCCAAGACTGTGATCTTAGCAGATCGGAAGNGTTTAGAGTGGAGAGGGACTCCTGTCATTCCACCCGTAGGGTTATCTCATATATGAAGGCTCGGCGTATGGTTGAGAAGGGATGTTTGGCCTATTTGGCGTATGTTCGTGATTCTAGTGCTGAGGTTCTTTCTATGGATTCTGTGCATGTTGTTCATGAGTTTCCTGAGGATGTGCATAGATTATCGGTAGTTGAACAAGGTCACAATCAAGAATAAGTATCCATTGCCGAGGATTAATGATTTGTTTGACCAACTTCAGGGTGCCCAAGTTTTTTTTATGATCGATTTGAGATCTGGCTACTATCAGTTGAGGATTAGGGCATCCGATGTCCCTAAGATAGCTTTCTGCACTCGGTACGAGCATTATGAGTTCTTAGTGATGTCATTTGGGTTGACGAATGCCCCAACAGCTTTCATGGATTTGATGAACCGAGTGTTCAAGCCTTACTTGGATTCCTTCATGATAGTCTTCATTGACGATATTTTGATCTATTCCCGCAGTCGAGAGGATCATGAGCAGCATCTTCGAGCCGTTCTCCAGACTTTGAGGGACAGTCAGTTATATGCTAAGTTTTCGAAATGTGAGTTCTGGTTGAGTTCAGTTGCATTCTTGGGTCATGTTGTATCAGCAGAGGGTATTCAGGTGGATCCGAAGAAGATAGAGGCAGTCAAGGACTGGCCTAGACCCGCATCAGCTATAGAGATCCAGAGTTTCTTGGGTTTGGCGGGCTATTACTGTCGGTTTGTGGAGGGGTTTTCCTCTATTGCAGCCCCGATGACCTGGTTGACCCAGAAGGGTGCCCAATTCAGGTGGTCGGACAAGTGTGAGGCGAGCTTTCAGAAGCTCAAGACAGCTTTGACTACGGCGCCGGTGTTGGTATTGCCTACGGGTTCAGGGCCTTATACAGTGTACTGTGACGCATCTCGTATTGGACTTGGTGCGGTGTTGATGCAAAATGGTAAGGTTATAGCATATGCTTCACGGCAGTTGAAGATTCACGAGAAGAATTATCCAGTTCATGATTTAGAGCTAGCAGCCATTGTCCACGCGCTGAAGATTTGGAGGCATTACTTATATGGAGTGTCATGTGAGGTGTTCACTGATCATAAGAGTTTGCAGTATTTGTTCAAGCAGAAGGAGCTCAATTTAAGGCAGAGGAGGTGGTTGGAACTTTTGAAAGACTATGATATCACCATTTTGTATCATTCGGGGAAGGCGAACGTAGTGGTCGATGCTTTGAGTAGGAAGTCAGTCAGCGTGGGCAATCTTGCATATATTTCGGTTAGTGAGAGACCGCTTGCTTTGGATGTTTAGGCTTTAGCCAATCAGTTCGTGAGGTTGGATATTTCTGAGCCCAGCGGTGTGCTAGCTTGCACAGTCGCTCATTCTTCATTATTTGAGCGTATCCGAGATCGACAGTGTGATGATCCTCATTTGCTTGTCCTTAGGGACACGGTGCGGCACGGGGGTGCCAAGTAGGTTACAGTTAGAGATGATGGAGTTTTGAGGATGCAGGGTCGTATTTGTGTGCCTAATGTGGATGGACTTCGTGAGTTGATTCTAGAGGAGGCCCATAGTTCCCAGTATTCTATTCATCCGGGCACCGCTAAGATGTATCAGGACTTGCGGCAACATTATTGGTGGAGGAGGATGAGGAAGAATATTTTTTCGTATGTAGCTCGGTGTTTGAATTGTCAGCAGGTAAAGTACGAGCATCAGAGACCTGGTGGTTTGTTTCAGAAGATTGAGATTCCTGAGTGGAAGTTGGAGGGTATCACTATGGACTTCGTTGTTGGACTCCAACGGACTCAGAGGAAGTTCGACGCGATATGGGTTATTGTTGATAGCGCATTTCATTCCTGCGGCAGTCTCCTATTCTTTAGAGAGGTTAGCTGAAATCTATATCCGGGAGATTGTTCGTCTTCATGGTGTGCCCGTGTCCATTATTTCTGATTGAGGTACGCAGTTTACCTCGCATTTCTGGAGGGCAGTTCAGCGTGAGTTGGGTACTCGGGTCGAGTTGAGCACAGCGTTTCATCCTTAGATGGACGGATAGTCCGTGCGTACTATTCGAATTTCGGAGGATATGCTCCGAGCATGTGTTATTGACTTTGGAGATTCGTGGGATCAGTTCTTGCCATTAGCGGAGTTTGCCTACAACAACAGATACCAGTCGAGCATCCAGATGGCCCCCTATGAGGCATTATATGGTAGACGGTGTCGATAGCCAGTTGGGTGGTTTGAGCCGGGAGAGGCTCGGTTGATTGGTGCAGATCTAGTACAGGATGCCTTGGACAAGGTTAAGATCATTCTGGATAGGCTTCGTACAGCTCAGTCCAGGCAAAAGAGTTATGCCGACCGTAAGGTTCGTGATGTGGCATTCATGGTCGGAGAGCGGGTGTTGCTACGGGTGTCGCCTATGAAGGGCGTGATGAGATTTGGGAAGAAGGGCAAGCTAAGCCCTAGGTTCATCGGACCATTTGAGATTCTTAATTGAGTGGGAGTGGTGGCTTACAGACTTGCACTGCCGCCGAGTTTATCAGCCGTGCATCCAGTGTTTCATGTGTCCATGCTTCAGAAGTATCACGGCGATCCATCCCACGTGTTAGACTTCAGCACTGTCCAGTTGGACAAGGACTTGACCTATGAGGAGGAGCTGGTAGCTATTCTAGACCGGCAGGTTCGTCAGTTGAGATCGAAGAATTTCCCTTCAGTTCGTGTGCAGTGGAGAGGTCAGCCTATTGAGGCAGCAACCTTGGAGTCCGAGTCCGATATGCGGAGCCGTTATCCTCATCTTTTCACCTACTCAGGTACTATTCTATGTCCATTCGAGGACGAACGGTTATTTTAGAGGTGGAGAATGTGATGACCCAAAAGGTCATCACTCATTTTGGAAGTCAATTCTGTGTCCCGAGGCCTTGAAAACCTCTTTTTGTCTCACATCGATTTGCGTGCGCAGTCCGGGCGCATTTCCAGAAAGCTTTTATCAGAAATGTTGGAAAAAATAATGAAATTGGCCTTTAAAATTTATTAAAGTTGACTTTGGTCAAGATTCTTGGTAACGGACCTGGACCCGTGATTTGACAGTCCCGTAGGGTCCGTCGAAAAATATGGGACTTGGGCGTATGCCCGGAATTGAATTCCGAGGTCCCAAGACCGAGAAATGAATTTTTGAAAGAAATTTTTTAACTGAAAATATAAGAGTTTATGGAAATTTAAAGATGTTTGAATTTGATGGTATGGGCCCGTATTTTGGTTCCGGAGCCCGGTACAGGTTTAAAATAATAATTAAGTTGAATCTGTGAAATTTGGTAAGAATTGGAGTTCGTTTGGTATAAAACGGACCTTTAGTTGAGAAAATGGAAATTTTGATGTTTTAAAGTAATTTCATGAATTTGAGGTTTAATCCATAGTTTTTGATGTTATTTTGATGATTTGATCGCACGAACAAGTCCATATGATGTTTTTAAACTTGCGTGCATGATTGGTTCGGCGCCCCGAGGGCTCGGGTGAGTTTTGGATAGGCCACGAAGTGAATTTAGACTTAGAAAAAAAATAGCTGTTGCAGGTTCAGTGAAGTTGCAGGTCTCTGAACTGAGCTTCGCAGTCGGCGGTGAATCTTCGCGACCGCACTAGGGACTTTGCTGCTGCGGTGGGGTTTTCGCGGTCAGCGGTGGGCAAGGCCAAATCTTCGTGGCCGCGCTCGATATTTCGCGGTACGCGGTGGAGCTCCACGGCCGCGGTCAGCGGTGAGGATCTGAGAGGGGTATATATGAACGAGACTTTTCAGCCATCTTCCATTTTTCAAAACCTTAAAACATAAGAGGCGATTTTCAAACACTCTTTCTTCCCCAAAACACAAGTAAGTGATCTTAAACTCATTTCTTTCACTCCTTAACTTCTTTTTACAAGATTTTATCCTAGAATCTAGGGTTTTCATGGTGGAATTGGGAATTTTGGGTAGAACTTAGGAATATCGAAAATTGGGTACTTAGATCCCAAATTGAGGTCGGATTCCAAAACCAATTGTATATCTGGGCTCAGGGGTGAATGGGTAATCGGGTTTTGGTCCGAATTTGGGTATGGACCAAGCGGGCCCGGGGTTGGGTTTTGACTTTTTGGGGAAAACATTGGAAAACCTATTTTCATGCATTAGAATTGGTTTATTTAGCATTTATTAATATTATTAAGTAAATTGTGACTAGATACAAGCGGTTATTGGTGGAATCAAGAGGTAAAGCGGTAGTTGAGGCTTGATTGTGTTCGTGGCATTGAGGTAAGTGTTTGGTCTAACCTTAGCTTGAGGGAATATGAGTTGTGGTCTTATTCGCTATGTGTTAAGTGTTGAGTACGACGTATAGGTGAGGTGACGAGTATCTATACGTTGGTGTCAAGCATGCCCGTGATGTCACGACCCAACTTTCCCTCCGTTTGGGTATCGTGATGACACCTAGTCTTAGGGACTAGGTAAGCCTAACTCATACTGAAATACCACAATAATAAATGAAATTTAACAGTCTTGAAGCAGAAATCTCTACAAATTTATAATTCCCAAAACCCGGTAGTACAAGTCATAAGCTCTACAGAGTTAGCTACCACTTCTAAATATAACTGTTCGAAAAAGAGTGAAAACAGTTGAATACAAGTAAGAAGGTGACTCCGAAGCCTGCGAACGCAACAACAGGTTTACCTTGAGTCTCCTCAGCAATGATCCGCACAACTACTAATGATCGATACCTGGATCTGCACAACAAAAATGTGCAGAAGAGTAGCATGAGCACATCACAGCGGTGCCCAGTAAGTATCAAGGCTAACCTCGGTGGAGTAGTGACGAGGAACAGTCAAGAAACCTACCGGTCCAATAAACTGTACAAATATAGGAACAACGGAACATGATGTATATATAAAGACTACACGAAATGGCTAACAATACTACAGTCACAATAAGGGAAGAAAACAACAAGTAACAACGGTACCAAAATAATGACGTAGAAGAGCGAGCAAAAACACAAACCGAAATCCTAAATTCACAATACAGTAAAGGTAAGCAATAACTCAGATCCTACGACAGTGTTCACATCAGGTCTTATCAACCAATTTCCACGAAGTACCGAATCTCGGACAAATTACAGCTCACGAGTCCCAGTACCTGAAATCTAACACTTGGTATCCTGTGCCCCCATCACACCTCATGGTCATGCTGACAACTCACTTGCTAACTGGAGCCACTCTCACATATATAACAAGTAAACAAGGGTGTGCATCTATACTCAGCAAAATCAGGAGGACTTCACATCCAATAGGAGTGTTCAACTACGTGTATGCTTGTGCAAGTGCATTAACATAGTTCCTACAAGCTAATAAGCATAAGGAAAAGAACGGACAGCACGTAAGATGTTTCCTCACAACTTCCACGAGATAAAGCTCATATAGGTAAGCGTACCACAACATAATATCAAACAACAAGAATGCTCCCAGGCCATCACAAATCATCAAAATCAATCCCTGACATAGCCCACCTTGTCTCGCCACGTGTGCAAATAATAACATAATAAGTGCCTGTCTTGTTTCGCCACACGTGCATCATAATGTTCCCACCTTGTCTCGCCACATGCGCAACCCACATATAAGCATATATATACATACCCCGCCTTGTCATGCCGCATGTGCAATATATCAATAGTAGCAATAGCACGGCAGAAACCTCGTGCAACCCCATAACAACAACCGCACGGCAGAAACCTCGTGCATCGCAATATCAACAACCGCACGACGGAAACCTCGTGCACCACCACAACAAGTACAACAGCAACAATGATAATAGATACAAGAACACGACAAGTAAATCAACTCAAGAACTTTCGATCACGAGGAGACGGTAAAGCTAGCTCACAAGGAATAACCACAATAGAGAATACTAAGCGTAATAAGAACAACTCAACAAGGGAGAAAATAATATGAAGCAACGCTCCCACAATATATAATTCAACAACAAGGAAATCAAATAATTCCAAATAAGGAAATGTCAACTAAATATAGGATATCTAAACTTCTTTTAAGGTTGGGCAATATACGAAGAATATACAACAATTTCAATTAAGGATGAGCAGCGGGAAGATAATCATAACCTCAATTAAGACTAAACAATTACAGGGGAGATAATAATGATTTCCAATAAAGACGAGCAGTTATGAAAGATAGCATGACAATAGAAGAGGTAAAAATCTCCAGTTAAGTAAAATAAGAGTCAAATAGGCAATAAGAATGAATCTTAAGCAATTAATTCCAATTAGAGCATGTAGAGGTGAAACTAGTAAGTGAAAAACTCAAGCATATCAAGTACACATTCATACATAGTGAATATAAGGACCTAAGAACCCTAAAAGGCCAATTTTTCCACAAATAAGTCCGAGCACGCACTCCTCACCTCGCGTACACAAACTACAATCAACATAGCAGACTCAATTCCTAAGGGGAAGTCCCCCACACAAGGTTAGGCAAGATACTTACCTCAAAGACGACAAACCGATACTCTAAAATGCACTTCTCGGGTGAAAAGACCTCCGAACGGCTCAAATCTAACCAAATTAACTTCAAAGCACAAATAAAACACATAAGAAACTATTCCGGATCATAAAGTCAATCTTTAACAGAATCCAAAAATCGGTCCAAAAGCCGACCCCCCGGGCCCGCACCTCGGAACCCGACAAATTTTACAAAAAGCGAATACCCATTCCGATACGAGTTCAACCATACAAAATTTTTCAAATTCCGATACCATTTTGTCCCTCAAATCAATGATTTTTCATTTTAGGACTTTTCTTCAAAAAACCAACATTTTTTCCAACCCAAAACGCAAATTAAATGATGAAAATGAAGATAAAATCATGGAATATGTTAGATTCTAGATGAAGAACTCTTACCCAATAGATTTGTGTGAAAATCCTCAAATAATCGCTCAAAACCGAGCTCCACAAGTCAAGATATGAATAAAATGGTCTAACCCTCGATTTGGGAATATATTCTGCCTACCCAGGGGTTGTTCTTCGCGTTCGCGACCCTTCTCTCGCGTTCGCGATGAGTAAATTCCTCGTCAGCGATTTCCAAACTCATTCCAGACAGCCTTTAGTATAATGGCCATAACCTTTTGCACACAACTCCAAATGACAAATGGTTTGATGTTCTGTAAACTAGACACCAAGGACTATAGTTTCATAGGTTGCTCATTTCCTGAGTCATTATATATTGCGAGATATAAGCTTCCAAAGTCAACGCTGTGCAGCAGAGATTTTCGAACTCTCCTCGGAAAGCCTGTAGTGTAACTATCATTACTTTTCGTACAAAATTCCAAATGCCAATTAATTTACGTTTCTGAAAACTGGACACAAAGGGCTACAACTTTCATTTTTGGATCATCTCCAAATTCCTTATAGATTGAGAGATATGAGCCCCCGAAGTCAGACCTATGCAACCGAGATTTCCTTTTTCGCGAACGCGGGTGTCACTTCGCGAACGCGAGGGTATCCTCGCGAACGCGAAGAACAACACCAGATATCAGATAATCAGCATCCAAAGTAGCCCAATATGATCCGAAACATTCCCGAAACACACTCGAGTCCCCCGGGACCCCGTGTAAACACACAAACAAGTCATATAACCTAATACGGACTGACTCGAGGTCTCATATCATATTAAACAACGCCGAAACGACCAATCACACCATGAATCGAACTATGAACTTCCAAATCTTCCAACTTCAAAAACTTGTGCCAAAACCTATCAAATCAACCCGGAACGACGCCAAATTTTGTAGACAAGTCCAAAATGACATAACAGAGCTGCTCCAACTCTTGGAATTGCATTCCGACCCCGATATCACAAAAGTCAACTATGGGTCAAACTTCTCCACTTTCCAAACTTCAACTTTTCCAACTTTCGCCGAAACGCGTCAAATTACCCTATGGACCTCCAAATCCGAATCCGGATGCACGCCTAAGTCAAAAATCACCATACGAAGCTGTTGAGATCAACCAAAACCCATTCCGGGGCCGTTTACTCAAAAGTCCAATTCCGGTCAAATTTTCACCGTTTAAACTTCCAAACTAGATTCCTTCTTCCAATTTGACTCTGAATCATCTATTAACTGAATTCAACCATGCACGCAAGTCGATACTCATATTATGAAGCTGTTCCAGACCTTACGCCGCCGAACAGAGCTTAATTTTTCAAAATGACCGGCCGGGTCGTTACATCCTCCCCCTCTTAAAACTAACGTTCGTCCTCGAACGTGCCAAGATTCGCCTCGAAGTCCTCAAGTCACTGAGTGCACACTTCCAACATACACCCGCGGGTGATCCCACGTCACCCCAATCCACATAAATCTAACGACATCATCTCAACTGAAATTTAGCCTTTCTAGCAATATCGATATGCCTTAGAACCAGAATTCTCACCTTCCATCCATTTCCAAAAGACCTGATTCTAAATCCATACCCGATATCAGTCTCAACCAGCTGCATCAATTCATGCCAACGCCCATATAGTACAACCTTACAACATGACACATCACACATAGGCCCACAGTAATATTTCTGATCACAATATTCACTCGAAATCAAATTCAACACCGGCCATAAGCCTCATATTCAATAGGAACCCATTTCAAACCTCCACAACACTAGCGATGATACAGTAACCACGAAAGCCACACATCTAAACACCCGAATCACCAAATCTTAGCTAATACCAACGGGCACACACCCCACAAGCTAAAACTCAAGAAACACAGAACGAAAATGACTGAATATGGAATGGGAAACACATAAGGGAACTATCAAACAAGCCCGACAAGCACAAATTTTTCTATCAATACTACTCTACAAAACAATCTAATAAGAAAGAATTAAAGCATATAAAAGAATCACAAGGATCTCATACTTATATAACCCCCCCTCCCCGCGGTACACAGTCCGGTCTCAACACATCAAATCACATGAAATCACGAGGGTTCGACCCTCCACTCTGAATCACAAGTAGGGTGTACATCAAACCAGCTGAAACCTTTCACTAGATCAGTTCTGTCAACCAAATTACAACATGTACTGGCTCCCACACCGGTGGAGCATAAAAATCACATCTCGTAGCCAAAAATACTCAAAAATCACATCAAACCTACCGATATGGACAATAGGAATTTACTACTAGTCTCATAACTCTCGAAAATGACTAGAAACAGACGATAGACACGGCTATCACTCATAGAACTCCCAACAGGGTAATCACATAAATAGCATGCTAATCATGAAATGCACCCATAAGTGGAGCAACAAATAGGGGAACTCATCCCGATAAGCAGAACTGTAATGAACTACGGATGGTGCTCCTCTATAACAAACCGAAATCATACTTGAATGACATTCAACTGGCGTAACGGCCTTAAGCCTACTATATAAAACACATCAACTAGCCGGGCCTACCCCTCTTGGGCGCCCTCTACTCGCCTGAATACCTCGCTGTGACACATCGGCCCGAAGTCTGGGACAATCTCTCACCATATGGCTAGTATCTCCACACTCAAAGCAACCTCTCTACTGACGAGGCTGTGGGAACTGTGCGGTAGGGGTACCCGAGACCCATGAACACCTGAGTCACTATGTAAAGCCTGAAGCGCGAACTGAACTGGCTGACCCACAAACCTCTACCATGTCGCACCCTGCCTCCAAATTAAGTACTAGCAGATCTCCCCGGTCTACGAGGCCTCCTCGCCTCCTCAAACTCTCTCTCGTGATCTCGTCTGCCCTCTCTCTCATGGCCCCGCCTGTCCTCTCTCTCCTGGCCTCGCCTGACCTCTTTCTCCTCTCTCTCTCGAGCAGCATGCCCTCCACCCTCCTAGCAATACTCACGGTCTGCTGATACGAAATATCTATCTCCAACTCCCGGCCATGCTAGTCTTGATACTGGGATGAAGTCCCTCAATGAACCGGCGGACCCTCTCCCGAACAGTAGAAACCAAAATCGGCGCATGTCTGGCCAAAATCACTAAATCTGACGGCGTACTCTGATACTGACATAGTGCCCTGGCGCAGCTGCTCAAACTCCACACGCCATGCATCCCAAAGGGACTGAGGTACGAACTCTCTCAAGAACATCTCTGAAAATTGAACCCATGTAAGTGAAACTGACTCGGCCGGGCTACCCAACTCATATGCCCGCCACCACTGATAAGCTGCTCCCCTAAGCTGGAACGCAGTAAAAGCAACCCCACCCGTCTCAACAATACCCATAGTGCGGAGAATTCAATGGTAGTTCTCCAAAAAACCCTGTGCACTCTCTGAAGCCAAACCACTGAAGGTAGGAAGGTCGTACTTCTTGTACCTCTCAAGCCTAAGCTACCTTCTACAGATGCTGCTGCCCTAACTACGGGCTGAACTGGAACCACAGGCTGTGCTGCCATGACACATAGAACCTGACCAACATGAACTTGCTACTTTGGAGTGTGGGCGGCGGGAGTCTGAGTCCCTCCTCCCGGTCTGTGAAGTAGCTGGTGCAGCCGGAATCAACCCCGCCTGAGCCAATGTACCAAACATGCTCAGGAACTGTGCTAAGGTCTCCTGAAGTCTGGGGGTAACAGCAGGAGCCTCCGGTACCTGCCCCCCAACTGGAGCTACTGGCGGCTCCTCAATAGCTGCTCTGGTAGGTGCTCTAGCTGTGGCACATACTCCTCGTCGGCCTCTGCCTCTGCCTCCAGCGACACCTGCTCCGGGAGCAACGTCATCGGTAATTGCAGCGCGTGTCCTCACCATATGTGAGAGAATGGAATTATAATAGTTCAGACACCGAGATCAATAAGCTCACACGATAGGAATGAAAGAAGTAAGATTGTCCTAATAGTTCCGTAGCCTCTCAAAGATAAGTACAAACGTTTCTGTACCGATCCGCAAGACTTTACTAAACTCGCTTATGACTTGTAGCACCTATGAACCTAGAGCTCTGATACCAACTTGTCACGACCCAACTTTCCCTCCGTTTGGGTATCTTGATGGCACCTAGTCTTAGGGACTAGATAAGCCTAACTCATACTGAAATACCACAATAATAAATGAAATTTAACAGTCTTGAACCAAAAATCTCTACAAATTTATAATTCCCAAAACTCGATAGTACAAGTCATAAGCTCTACAGAGTTAGCTACCACTTCTAAATATAACTATTCGGAAAAGAGTGAAAACAGTTGAATACAAGTAAGAAGGTGACTCCGAAGCCTGCGAACGCAGCAACAGGTTTACCTTGAGTCTCTTCAGCAGTGATCCGCACAGGTACTAATGATCGATACCTGGATCTGCACAACAAAAATATGCAGAAGAGTAGCATGAGCACACCACAGCGGTGCCCAGTAAGTATCAAGACTAACCTCTGTGGAGTAGTGATGAGGAACAGTCAAGAAACCTACCGGTCCAATAAACTGTACAAATATAGGAACAACGGAACATGATGTATATATAAAGACTACACGAAATGGCTAACAATACTATAATAACAATAAGGGAAGAAAACAACAAGTAATAGCGGAAATACCAAAATAATGACGTAGAAGAGCGAGCGAAAACACAAATCCAAATCCTAATTCACAATACAGTAAAGGTAAGCAATAACTCAGATCCTACGACAGTGTTCACATCAGGTCTTATCCAACAATTTCCATGAAGTACCGAATCTCGAACAAATTACAGCTCACGAGTCCCAGTACCTGAAATCTAACACTTGGCATCCTGTGCCCCCATCACACCTCATGGTCGTGCTGACAACTCACTTGCTAACTAGAGCCACTCTCACATATATAACAAGTAAACAAGGGTGTGTATCTATGCTCAGCAAAATCAGGAGGACTTCACATCCAATAGGAGTGTTCACCTATGTGTATGCTTGTGCAAGTGCTTTAATATAGTTCCTACCAGCTAATAAGCATAAGGAAAAGAACGGACAACACGTAAGATGTTTCCTCACAACTTTCATGAGATAAAGCTCATACAGGTAAGTGTACCACAACACAATATCAAACAACAAGAATGCCCCCAGGCCATCACAAATCATCACAATCAATCGCTGATATAGTCCACCTTGTCTCGCCACGTGTGCAAATAATAACATAATAAGTGCCCGCCTTGTTTCGCCACACGTGCATCATAATGTTTCCACCTTGTCTCGCCATATGCGCAACCCACATATAAGCATATATATACATACCCCGCCTTGTCACGCCGCATGTGCAATATATCAATAGTAGCAATAGCACGTCAGAAACCTTGTGCAACCCCATAACAACAACCGCACGGCAGAAATCTCGTGCATCGCAATATCAACAACCGCACGGCGGAAACCTCGTGCACCACCACAACAAGTACAACAACAACAATGACAATAGATACAAGAACACGACAAGTAAATCAACTCAAGAACTTCCGATCACAAGGAGACGGTAAAGCTAGCTCACAAGGAATAACCACAATAGAGAATACTAAGCGTAATAAGAACAACTCAACAAGGGAGAAAATAATATGAAGCAACGCTCCCACAATATATAATTCAACAACAAGGAAATCAAATAATTCCAAATAAGGAAATGTCAACTAAAAATAGGATATCTAAACTTCTTTTAAGGTTGGGCAATTTACGAAGAATATACAACAATTTCAATTAAGGATGAGCAGCGATAAGATAATCATAACCTCAATTAAGACTAAACAATTACAGGAGAGATAATAATGATTTCCAATAAAGACGAGCAGTTATGAAAGATAGCATGACAATAGAAGAGGTAAAAATCTCCAGTTAAGCAAAATAAGAGTCAAATAGGCAATAAGAATGAATCTTAAGCAATTAATTCCAATTAGAGCATGTAGAGGTGAAACTAGTAAGTGGAAAACTCAAGCATATAAAGTACACATTCATACATAGTGAATATAAGGACCTAAGAACCCTAAAAGGCCAATTTTTCCACAAATAAGTCCGAGCACGCACTCGTCACCTCGCGTACACGAACTACAATCAATATAGCAGACTCAAATCCTAAGAGAAAGTCCCCCACACAAGGTTAGGCAAGATACTTACCTCAAAGATGACAAACCGATACTCTAAAATGCATTTCTCGGGTGAAAAGACCTCCGGACGGCTCAAATCTAACCAAATTAACTTCAAAGCACAAATAAAACACAAAAGAAACTATTCCGGATCATAAAGTCTCAATCTTTAACAAAATCCAAAAATCGGTCCAAAAGTCGACCCCTCGGGCCCGCACCTCAGAACCCGACAAATTTTACAAAAAGCGAATACCCATTCCGATACGAGTTCAACCATACAAAATTTATCAAATTCCGATACCATTTGGTCCCTCAAATCATGATTTTTCATTTTAGGAATTTTCTTCAAAAAACCAACATTTTTTTCAACCCAAAACACAAATTAAATTATGAAAATGAAGATAAACTCATGGAATATGTTAGATTCTAGATGAAGAACACTTACCCAATCGATTTGTGTGAAAAACCCTCAAAGAATCGCTCAAAACCGAGCTCCACAAGTCAAGATATGAATAAAATGGTCTAACCCTCGATTTGGGAATATATTCTGCCTGCCCAGGGGTTGTTCTTCGCATTTGCGACCCTTCTCTCGCGTTCGTAATGAGCAAATTCCTCGTCAGCGATTTCCTAACTCATTCCAGACAGCCTTTAGTATAATGGCCATAACTTTTAGCATACAACTCCAAATGACAAATGGTTTGAAGTTTTGAAAACTAGACACCAAGGGGTATAATGTCATATGTTGCTCATTTCCTAAGTCATTATATATTGCGAGATATAAGCTTCCAAAATCAACCCTATGCAGCAGATATTTTCAAACTCTCCCCGGACAGCCTGTAGTGTAACTATCATAACTTTTTGTACCAAAATCTAAATGCCTATTAATTTACATTTCTGAAAACTGGACACAAAGGGCTACAACTTTTATTTTTGGATCATCTCCAAATTCCTTATAGATTGAGAGATATGAGCCTCCGAAGGCAGACCTATGCAACCGAGATTTCCTTCATTGCGAACACGGGAGTCACTTCGCGAACTCGATGAACAAACTTCCAGAAGCCAAATTCTTCTTTGCGAACGCATGAGTATCCTCGCGAACGCGAAGAACAACACCGGATATCAGATAATCAGCATCCAAAGTAGCACAAAATGATCCGAAACACACCCGAAACACCCGAAACACACCCGAGTCTCCCGGGACCCCATCTAAACACACAAACAACTCATATAACCTAACACGGACTCGCTCAAGGTCTCAAATCATACCAAACAACGCCAAAATGACGAATCACACCATGAATCGAACTATGAACTTCCAAATCTTCCAACTTCGAAAACTTGTGCCAAAACCTATCAAATCAACCCGGAACGACGCCAAATTTTGCAGAAAATTCCAAAATGACATAACGGAGCTTCTCTAACTCTCGGAGTCGCATTCCGATCCCGATATCACAAAAGTCAACTATGGGTCAAACTTCTCCACTTTCAAAACTTCAGCTTTTCCAACTTTCGCCGAAACGCCTCAAATTACCCTACGGACCTCCAAATCCGAATCCGGACGCATGCCTAAGTCCAAAATCACCATACGAAGCTGTTGAGATCACCCAAAACCATTCTGGGCCGTTTACTCAAAAGTCCAATTCCGGTCAAATTCTCACCGTTTAAACTTCCAAAACTAGATTTCTTCTTCCAATTTGAATCTGAATCATCTGTTAACTGAATTCAACCATGCACGCAAGTCGATACTCATATTATGAAGCTGTTCCAGACCTTACGCCGCCGAACAGAGCTTAATTTCTCAAAACGACCGGCCGGGTCGTTACACGTGAGTCTTATACTATGATTGTTGTGACTCCGTTATGTATTGTCCATGCTTAATATGATGATTATAAATGTTGAACAAGGCTTATGAAAGTACTCTTGGTAATTGACCATTGTTGAGCTTTGTCTCAAGTTGAGACTTATGTTGTGAAGTGATTGTGGAAACGAGATGAGATATATTGTTGTTTCCCTTGCCGGGATGTTAATGTTTATGATATTGTTTCCCTTGCTGATATGTTATTGCTTATGATATTATTTCCCTTGCCGGGATATTGTTGTTATACTATTGTTCCCTTGCCGGAATTCTTTTGTGATTGGTGTTGATTTGTATATTGGTATCGGGTTGCACGCCGCAACAATATTACATAGGATCGGGTTGCACGCCGCAACAAGGAGTAATAAGGGTGGACATGTGAGGTTGGGTTGCACGCCGTAACATCATTATATGATTGGGATCGGGTTGCACGCCGCAACAGTATTAAATGATTGGGATCGGTTGCACGGCGCAACAAGAAAGAATAAAAGTGAATATTGATTCTTATGGTGAGAACGAGAGTAAAAGCACGAAGGGTGATGCCGTGCACTTGTTACTGTTTTCCTTATTCTTGCTGATATGAAATTATGGTGTTCTTTATGCTTCTCTACTGAAATTCTGTTGGTACTTGGTATTCCCCGCAGCATGTTTCCCCCTTCCCATCTTTAACTTCTAGTTTCTATTATCATTATTTGCCGTATATGATTTAACTGCACAGGTTTATTTGGTAGTCTTGTCCTAGCCTCGTCACTACTTCGCCGAGGTTAGGCTCGACACTTACCATCACATGGGATTGGTTGTGCTGATACTACACTCTGCACTGTGTGCAGATCCCGGTGCTGGAGCATTTGGACCACAGTGAGGTTGCTACCTTCAGTCCAGCGGAGACCCGAGGTAGTCCAGCAGACGCCCGCAGGCCTTGACGTCCCCTTCTATCATATTTCCTTCTGTTCTTACTTATTTCAGAGACAGACATGTATTTTTCTTTGTTCAGGCCCTATTTTTAGTATTCTTAGATAGTCCGTGTGATTGTGACACCAGTTCTGGGTGGATTATTGTTATGGAATCGTATTTGTATTAAGTTAAACTATTAAATTTCGTCTTCCGCATTTTTATTCCGCTGTTGAGCATATGTTAACTCGTAATTGTTAAAGGGTTGAGGAAAAAGGGTAATAAAATCTGTAACACTCGGCTTGCCTAGCTTTCACGAGTAGGCGCCATCATGACTCCCGAGGGTGGGAAATCCGGGTCGTGATAGTTGAAGAAGAGCTTGGTCGAGGGAAAAGGAATAAGAAGCTTAGTTGGAAATTGAAATCTCCTTTTAAACAGAAAAGAAAAACAGGAAAATCGATGGCGCACAATGAAAATACTCCCAAGTATACGGGCTGGATAAAATCAAAATATACTCATACATGTATTTTTCATTATGCCAAAGATGATAAAAACTTATTGAAGAAATTCATTGGGTGGTTGGGCAAGGAGAAAAGGAAAGGTCACAAAAAATCGTAAGTCCCTAAATGTATTCATTATTTCTTACTTGCTTACATTCGTGTCTTGAACTTGTAATTTTAAATTAGGACTAAGTGTATTGAGCTTGCAAGTCCTAAAGTCAAGTGTCCTTAACTTTTGAGATTGCGAGTCTAAGTTCAGGACTAAGTGTCCTTAACTTTTGAACTTGTAACTGTAAGTTATGGACTATCTGTCCTTAATTTTTGAACTTGCTACTCTAACTTCAAGACCAATGGTCCTTACCTTTTGATCGTGTTAGTCTAAGTTCAGGACTAATTGTCCTTTAATTTATGAGCTTGTAAGTCTAAGTTCAGGACCAAGTGTCCTTAACTTTTGAACTTGGAACTCGAAGTTCAGGACCAAGTGTCCTTAACTTTTGAACTTGTAACTGTAAGTTCAGGACCAGGTGTCCTTAACTTTTTGAACTTGTAACTGTAAGTTCAGAACCTATTGTCCTTAACTTTTGAGCTTGTTAGTCTAAGTTCAGGACTAATTGTCCTTATCTTTTGAACTTGGAACTGTAAGTTCAGGACCAAGTGTCCTTAACTTTTGAACTTGTAACTGTAAGTTAAGGACTACCCGTCCTTAATCTTTGAACTTGTAACTGTAAGTTCAGGAACAAGTGTCCTTAACTTTTGAACTTGTAACTGTAAGTTCAGGACCAAGTGTCCTTAACTTTTG
The DNA here is from genome assembly GCF_001879085.1 of Nicotiana attenuata. Classification (NCBI taxonomy): domain Eukaryota; kingdom Viridiplantae; phylum Streptophyta; class Magnoliopsida; order Solanales; family Solanaceae; genus Nicotiana; species Nicotiana attenuata. The sequence continues at coordinate 217,421 of NW_017671869.1, forward strand.
AACTTGCTACTCTAACTTCAGGACCAATGGTCCTTAACTTTTGAACTTGTAATTGTAAGTTAAGGACTACCTGTCCTTAATTTTTGAACTTGTAACTGTAAGTTCTGGACTAGCTGTCCTTAATTAGGAATTGAGGACTAACTTCTAACTTTGATATTTTCAAGGGACAAACTGATATCTATGTTGACGATAATGGTGCGAGAAAGAATCCATATAAATTGTACAATCAAAAAATCAGTAGAAAAATGTTCTTCCTTGAGCTTTCAGATAGTAGCTTTGTACTTGATGATAAGGTTTGACAATTCACAAGGCATTTTTTTTTCTTTATTCATAATTTATTATTTTTTGATTACTTATAACTGATGGTTTTTTTTTAAATTTTTTTTGCCTTTTTATGAAGCACATTGACATTGCCTTGTATTATTTGAGAAAGAAGGAATACTACCACCCTTGCGCCCATCCTTTTCGTTGCACAACTACAGAAATACTTTTTGATAACTATACGCTACTTGTGTATAAGGATTTCAATGAAGATGCTACAAATGAGTTTTGGTGTGGTGATAATCAATTGGTTCTGACACCATATGTGTGGGGTGACAATCGTTGATGTGGAATTTCTTGGACAGAGGTTGACAAAATCTTTTTTCCATGTCGGCTTCCTTCAAAAGATAATGATGCTATGACACATTTTCTTTTGGGGGTATTGGACTTGAATGAAAGAAAGATTGATGTGTACGTGTCACGATCCTATTCCCCGGAACCGGTCGTGATGGCGCCTCTCGTGAAGACAAGGCCAGCCAATTAAACCCAATTTACCTTTTTAAACAGTTAAACAACATAAAGCAGTCTAAAACATAATTTAATAATATTAAGTAGCGGATAATATCAATAAATTGCGAAAATATAACCCAACACAGCCCTAACCGGGGTGTCACAAGTCACGAGCATCTAACAACACTGAATACTCAATGTAACTACAGAGTTTAGTACTGAACTAAGAAGATAACAAGGAAAGAGATAGGGAGGAGCTCCGGCTGCGAACACCAACAGCTACCTAAAGACTCCTCGAAGAACCACCTGAAGCTGGGATGAATCAGCACTCGGGAGCGGAACCAGCTACGCCTGAATCTGCACACAGGGTGCAGGGAGTAAAGTGAGTACTCCAACTCAGTGAGTAACAAATGTCAATAACGACTGAAAGTAAGAAAACACGTAAGGCACAAGGCATTCTATAATGAAGCAGTAAAACCATTTAAAAACAGTAAATCAGTGAAGAGTTAAGTAAAATCCTTTCCCATCAAATAAACAGGTAACTGACAGGCAATTAAGATAAAGTAAACAAATAGAAATTCGCCCCTCGGTCACAGTATCCACAAATCCGCCCCTCGGGCAACATCTCAGTAACAATACCAGCCCCTCGGGCTCAATCTCACATCACAATGGGTACCTGCGCTCACTGGGGGTGTGCAGACTCCTAGAGGGGCCCCTTACGGCCCAAGCGCAATAACAAGCCATCTCGTGGCATCAAAACTAGGCCCTCGGCCTCATATCAATCAAGCCACCTCGTGGCGTACATATCTCAGGCCCTTGGACTCAAATCAGTATCAGTGGTTCCTCACAACATAGGCCCTCGGCCTTACTCAGTCAAAAATCCTCACAAGCCCCTCGGGCAATAGTAAAACAGTGTTTCTCAGCCCAAACATCATTTAAAATATCATTTAAGTCTTAAAACTGAGTAAACATGGCTGAGTATGAAAACAGTGGAAAATACCATGCTTGAGTTCAAGTATAAAGTCAAAACAGTGAGGAAATATCAATAAAAAGCCTCGAAGGGTTCAAATAGTTGGCACTAGGCCCAAATATGACATTCAGCCCAAATAATGATGATAGCAAATCGTTTTTAATCAAATACGCGATAAAGTCATCAATCGGGACGGACCAAGTCACAATCCCCAATAGTGCACGACCCCACGCCCGTCATCAAGCGCGTGCCTCACCTCAATACAGCACTACGATGTGCAATCCGGGGTTTCAAACCCTCAGAACATCATTTACAATCATTACTCACCTCGAACCGGCTAATTCTCTAGCTCGCGATGCCTTTGCCCCTCGAATCGGCTTCCACACGCGTCGAATCTATCCAAAATCAGAACGAGGACGTCAAATATGCCAAGGGACAAAGCCCAAGCGAAAACAATCAATAAAGGGCACAAATCCCGAAAATACCAAAACCCGACCCCCGGTCCCACGTCTCGAAATTCAGAAATTTTCGCACCAATAGATTCCTTATCTCCCCACGAGTTCATACATATGAAAAGTTCTCAAATCCGTCCCCAAATGGTCCTTCAAATCCCAAAATCAAAAGTCTAAATTTCTAAGCCCTAGTTCTTCAATTTTTAGCTTAAGTTCCATGATTTTCTATGTGGAATTCTCATAATAATCGAGTTTTGGGTCCAAGAATCATACATCAACGTGATTCCCCTTGAATCCCTCTTCAATCCCCATCAAAAATCTCTAAAAATGACCAGCTATGGAGGAAATAAGCCTCAAAATCGCGGACAAGACGAGTTAAAAACATTCTGCCCAGGCCTTAATTTCCTTCTTCGCGAACGCGGTCAAACACTCGCGTTCGCGAAGCACAATTTTACTTTGACCAATTTTCCTTCTATGTGATCGCGACCAAGCCCCCGCGAACGCGATGCTTTTCCCAGGCGAACCTTCGCGAACGCCCTCCGTCCATCGCGAACGCGGGAGCTACCTTGACCTCAGACCAGCTGACCAAAAGACCCTATGCGAACGCGATTGCCATCTCGCAAACGCGATTCACCAATTCCTTAGCCCTTCGCGAACGCGAAGCTCCACTCGCGAACGCGAAGGGTAAAATCCCTGCAACAGCTGAACAGATTTTCTGCAATTTCCTTAACTCCAAAATGATCCGATTGACTACCCGAAACTCACCCGAGGCCCCCGGGACCTCAACCAAAGGCACCAAGATATCCTAATACCTTATTCAAACTTGTTCCAATCATCAAAACACTTCAAACAACATCAAATTAACCAAAACACATCGGATTCAAGCCTAAGTTTCTCAAAATCTTCCAAATTCCGCTTTTGATAGAAAACTCAATCAAACCACGTCCGAATGACCTGAAATTTTGCACACACATCCCAAATGACACAACGGAACTACTGCAACTCTCGGAATTCCATTCCGACCCCTATATCAAAATCTCGCCTATCAATCGGAAATCGCCAAAATATCAACTTCGCCAATTCAAGCCTAAAACTACTCCAAAGCTCCAAAACTCATTCCGATCACGCTCCTAAGTTCCAAATCACCTCCCGAAGCTAACCGAACCATCAGAACTCACATCCGAGACCTCTAACACATAAGTCAACATCCGGTTGACTTTTCCAACTTAAGCCTTCTTAAAAGAGACTAAGTGTCTCAAACTTCACCAAAACCAATCCGGATTCAATACGACCAACCCAATACCTCAAAACACGGATAAACAAAACAATAAGAAGCAGAAATGGGGGAAATGGAGTGGTAACTCATGAGACGACTGGCCGGGTCGTCACATCCTCCCCAACTTAAACAAACGTTCGTCCTCGAACGAGTCAAGAAACATACCTGAAGCCTCAAACAAGTGAGGATATTTGCTCCGCATCTCCCGCTCGGTCTCCTAGGTAGCCTCCTCCACGGGCCGATCTCTCCACTGCACTTTCACCGAAGCTATATATTTTGATCTCAACTTCCGAACCTGACACTCCAAAATAGCTGCTGGCTCCACATCATAAGTCAAATCACCCTCCAACTGAACTGTGCTGAAATCCAGAACATGAGACGGATCTCTAATATACTTCAGAGCATAGAAACATGGAACACCGGATGCACACTCGACAAGCTGGGTGGCAAGGCAAGCTCATAAGCTACCTCCCCAATCCTCCGAAGTACCTCAAAAGGCCCAATGAACCGCAACTCAACTTCCCTTTCTTTCCAAATCTCATAACACCCTTCGTGGGCGAAACCTTCAACAGGACCTTCTCACCAACCATGTAGGACACATCTCGAACCTTCCTGTCAGCATAACTCTTTTGCCTCGACTGCGCTGTACGAAGTCTCTCCTGAATCACCTTCACCTTATCTAAAGCATCCTGAACCAAATCCGTCCCCAATAGCCTAACCTTACCGGGCTCGAACCAACCAACTGGAGATCTACACCGCCTCCCGTAAAATGCCTCATATGGAGCCATCTGAATGCTCGACTGGTAGCTGTTGTTATAAGCAAACTCTGCAAGCGGTAGAAACTGATCCCATGACCCTCCGAAATCAATAACGCAAGCGCGTAGCATATCCTCCAATATCTGAATAGTGCGCTCGGACTGCCCGTTCGTCTGAGGGTGAAAAGCTGTGCTCAACTCCACCTGAGTACCCAACTCCCGCTGGACAGACTTCCAAAATTGGGAAGTAAACTGAGTGCCTCGATCTGAAATGATGGAAACTGGGACACCATGCAACCGAACAATCTCCCGGATATATATCTCTGCTAACCGCTCGGAAGAATAAGTAGTACAGATAGGAATGAAGTGTGCGGACTTGGTCAGCCGATCCACAATCACCCAAATAGCATCGAACTTCTTCAAAGTCCGTGGAAGCCCAACTACAAAGTCCATAGTGATCTGCTCCCACTTCCACTCCGGAATAACCATCTGCTGAAGCAAGCCACCCGGTCTCTGATGCTCATATTTCACCTGCTGACAATTGAGACACCGAGCTACAAATCCCACAATATCTTTCTTCATTCTCCTCCACCAATAATGCTGTCTCAGATCCTGATACATCTTCGCGGCTCCTGGATGAATAGAATACCGCGAGCTATGGGCCTCCTCCAGAATCAACTCCCGAAGCCTATCTACATTGGGCACGCAAATCCGGTCCTGCATCCTCAATACCCCATCATTTCCAATAGTCACATCTCTGGCATCATCGTGCTGAACTCTGTCCCTAAGTACGAGCAAATGTGGATCATCATACTGGCGCTCTCTGATGCGCTCATATAGGGAAGACCGAGAAACCACACAAGCCAATACCCGACTGGGCTCCGAAATATCCAACCTCACGAACCGATTGGCCAAAGCCTGAACATCAACCGCAAGAGGTCTCTCCCTAATTGGAATATATGCCAAACTCCCAATACTCACTGCCTTTTGGCTCAAAGCATCGGCCACCACATTGGCCTTTCCCGGATGATATAATATAGTGATATCATAATCCTTAAGCAACTCTAACCATCTCCGCTGCCGCAAATTAAGATCCTTTTGCTTAAACAAATGCTGAAGACTGCGATGATCAGTGAATACCTCACAAGATACGCCATACAAGTAATGCCTCCAAATCTTCAACGCGTGAACTATGGCAGCCAAGTCCAAATCATGGACGGGGTAGTTCTTCTCATGGGGCTTCAACTGACGAGAAGCATAAGCAATAACTCTACCCTCCTGCATCAACACACAACCAATCCCTACTCTCGAAGCATCACAATACACGGTATATGAACCTGAAGCTGATGGCAAAACCAACACTGGAGCTGTGGTCAAGGCTGTCTTGAGCTTCTGAAAGCTCTCCTCACACTCGTCCGACCATGCCAATGAAACACCCTTCTGAGTCAACTTGGTCAAGGGCGAAGCGATAGATGAGAATCCCTGAACAAACCGGCGATAATAGCCTGCCAAACCAAGAAAACTACGAATCTCTGTGGCTGAGGACGGTCTGGGCCAACTCTGAACCGCCTCTATCTTCTTTGGGTCAACCTGAATACCCTCACTGGACACCACGTGTCCCAAGAATGCTACTGAACTGAGCCAAAAATCACACTTGGAGAATTTTGCGTAAAGCTTCTCCTCCCTCAATCTCTGCAACACAACCCTCAAATGCTCCGCGTGCTCCTCCTGACTGCGCGAATATACCAGAATATCATCAATGAAAACTATGACAAATGAGTCAAGATAAGGCCAGAACACGCTATTCATCAAATGCATAAACGCTGCTGCGGCATTGGTCAACCCAAAAGACATAACCAGGAACTCATAATGACCATATCTGGTCCTGAAGGCCGTCTTAAGAATATCCGAATCCCTGATCTTCAACTGGTGATAACCCGAACGGAGATCAATCTTGGATAACACCCTCGCTCCCTGAAGCGGGTCAAATAAATCATCAATGCGAGGTAAAGGATACTTGTTCTTAATTGTTACCTTGTTCAATTGCCTATAATCAATGCACATTCTCATAGTGCCATCCTTCTTCTTCATAAACAGAACCGGAGCACCCCAAGGTGACACACTAGGCCGAATGAACCCCTTATCAAGGAGTTCCTGAAGCTGATCCTTTAACTCCTTCAACTCCGCTGGTACCATACGATACGACGGAATAGAAATGGGCTGAGTGCCCGGCACCAGGTCAATACCAAAATCAATATCCCTGTCCGGTGGCATACCCGGCAGGTTTGCAGGAAAAACATTAGGGAAATCCCTCACAACTGGAACAGAATCAATACTGGGAGCCTCAGCTCCGACATCCCTCAAAAAGGCAAGATACGAAAGACAACCCTTCCCAACCATACGCTGGGCCTCTAAGAAAGAGATCACTTTACTAGGAACATAATCAGTTACACCTCGCCACTCGATCCGTGGCACACTCAGTATAGCCAATGTGACTGTCTTAGCATGACAGTCCAGAATAGCGCGACACGGAGATAGCCAATCCATGCCCAAAATAACATCGAAATCCACCATACTCAATAATAAGAGATCCACTCGGGTCTCCAGACCCCCAATAGTCACCACACACGACCGGTACACACGGTCTACAACAACAGTATCGCCCACCGGGTTAGATACATGAACAGGTAAAGCAAAAAACTCACTGGGCATACCCAAATAACGAGCAAAGTATGATGACACATAAGAATAGGTGGAACCGGGATCAAATAATACAGAGGCATCTCTGTGGCAGACTGAAACAATACCTGTAATAACAGCATCTGAAGCGATAGCATCAGGTCTGCCTGGAAGAGCATAGAAACGGGCCTGACTGCCCCCTGATCGACCTCCCCCTCTGGGGCGACCCCTGGCTGACTGACCCCCACCCCTAGCTGGCTGGGCGGGTGGGGTGGAGCATCTGGCGCTGAGGCTGATGACTGGCCCCTCTGCTGGGATGAACTAGCAATACGACGGGGACACTACCTCCACATGTTCCCCATCTCTCCATACTCGTAACAACTCCCAGGTGCTGGAGAAGGGGACTGATGGGAACCCCTCGCACCGGAGTGACTAGCAGATGCACTCGGCATAGAAGAGCCTAGAACAGATGGAGCACGGGATGAGCTCTGAGCTGGAAGGGCACTAAGTGAAGAATGGCCCTGGTGTGAACTGTGAGAACCATGACCCGGTGATGCCCCACGATAACCTGGGCGATCTGACTGACCATGTCGGAACTGTCGGCCTCTGCCGTGCTGAAACTGGCCCCTCGAAGGAGCACCACTGTAGCTACCAGATCCTCGAGGCCTCTTGGCCTCCCTCTCCTCTCGCTCCTGGCGACGGACAGACTCAATCTCCCGGGCAATGCCCACAACCTCCTCGAATGTAGCACCAGTCACCCTCTCCCTGGTCATGAGAATACGGAGATGATAAGTAAGACCATCGACAAATCTCCTGATCCTTTCTCTATCTGTCGGGACCAACCAGATGGCATGACGAGCCAACTCGGAGAACCTCAACTCATACTATGACACGGTCATCTCCCCCTAACGCAACCACTCAAACTGTCTACGCAGCTCCTCTCTGCGAGACTGCGGCACATACTTCTCCAGAAAGAGAACGGAGAACTGCTGCGAGGAAATGGGTGCTGAACCAATAGGCCTACGCCTATCGAAATCCTCCCACCAGGTAAAAGCAGGTCCTGAAAACTGATAGGTAGTGAAAGCGACCCCGCTGGTCTCCAGGATACCGGCTGTACGAAGCATCCTCTGACATTTGTCCAAAAAGCCCTGGGCATCCTCGCCCTCTGCCCCACTGAAAGTCGGGGGCTGAAGTCTACCAAATCTCTCCAACCTACGCTGCTCATCCTCTAGTATGACAGGAACTACATAGTCCTGAGCAGCGGCAACCGACTGAGCTGGGTGTGCCCCCGGCGTCTGAAGTCACTACACGACCTGCTCAGATGTGCGGGCGGCGGGAGTCTGACTGCCTCTCCCGGCCTGAGAAGTAGCTGCGGCTGTAGTGGCTGAAACCGCCTGAGCTAGGCCAGTGCAAACTGATAATATCTGAGCCAAGGCATCTTGAAGACCCGGAATCACAATAGGCACAGCTGGTGCCTGAGCTGGTGCTACTGGAGGGTCCACAGCTGGGACCTGGTCCTGAACTGGGGCAGCTGGTGGATCTGCAGGTGCTGCCCTCGCTGCTCTGCCTCTACCACGGCCACGACCGCGTCCTCGGCCTCTAGTGGCCCCGGCTGGTGGTACTGGTGGTCGTCCCACCTGTCCGGTAGCGCGCGTCCTCACCATCTGTGAGAGAATAGAACAACAAAAATTTAGTACTCGGATCAACAAACTCGCACGACAAGAAGTTAAAGAATGTGAAGTTTTCCTAAAGGTTCTGCAACCTCTCGAGGATAAATACAGACATCTCCGTACCGATCCACGAAACTCTACTAAACCTGCTCATGACTCGTGAGACCTATGTAACCTAGGCTCTGATACCAACTTGTCACGACCCTATTCCCCGGACCCGATCGTGATGGCGCCTCTCGTGAAGACAAGGCCAGCCAATTAAACCCAATTTACCTTTTAAAACAGTTAAACAACATAAAGTAGTCTAAAACATAATTTAATAATATTAAGTAGCGGATAATATCAATAAATTGCGGAAATATAACCCAACACAGCCCTAACCGGGGTGTCACAAGTCACGAGCATCTAACAATACTGAATACTCAAATGTAACTACAGAGTTTAGTACTGAGCTAAGAAGATAACAAGGAAAGAGATAGGGAGGAGCTCCGGCTGCAAACGCCAACAGCTACCTAAAGACTCCTCGAAGAACCGCCTGAAGCTGGGATGAATCAGCACTCGGGAGCGGAACCAGCTACGCCTGAATCTGCACACAGGGTGCAGGAAGTAAATTGATTACTCCAACTCAGTGAGTAACAAATGTAAATAACGACTGAAATAAAGAAAACACGTAAGGCACAAGGCATTCTATAATAAAGCAGTAAAACCAGTTAAAAATAGTAAACCAGTGAAAAGTCAAGTAAAATCCTTTTCCAACAATGAACAGAAACTGACAGGCAATTAAGATAAAGTAAACAAATAAAAATCCGCCCCTCGGGCACAGTATCCACAAATCCGCCCCTCGGGCAACATCTCAGAACAATACCAGCCCCTCGGGCTCAATCTCACATTACAATGGGTACCCGCGGTCATCGGGGGTGTGCAGACTCCTAGAGGGGCCCCTTACGGCCCAAGCGCAATAACAAGCCATCTCGTGGCATCAAAACTAGGCCCTCGGCCTCATATCAATCAAGCCACCTCGTGGCATACATATCTCAGGCCCTCGGCCTCAAATCAGTATCAGTGTTTCCTCACAACATAGGCCCTCGGCCTTACTCAGACAAAAATCCTCACAAGCCCCTCGGGCAATAGTAAAACAGTGTTTCTCAGCCCAAACATCATTTAAAATATCATTTAAGTCTTAAAACGGAGTAAACATGGCTGAGTATGAAAACAGTAGAAAATACCATGACTGAGTTCAAGTATAAAGTCAAAACAGTGAGAAAATATCAATAAAAAGCCCCGAAGGGTTCAAATAGTTGGTACTAGGCCCAAATATGGTATTCAGCCCAAATAATGATGATAGCAAATAGTTTTTAATCAAATACGCGATAAAGTCATCAATCGGGACGGACCAAGTCACAATCCTCAATAGTACACGACCCCACGCCCGCCATCAAGCGTGTGCCTTACCTCAATATAACACTACGATGTGCAATCCGGGGTTTCAAACCCTCAGAACATCATTTACAATCATTACTCACCTCGAACCGGCTAAATCTCTAGCTCGCGACGCCTTTGCCCCTCGAATCGGCCTCCACGCGCGTCGAATCTATCCAAAATCAGAACGAGGACATCAAAATAGGCCAAGGGAACAAAGCCCAAGCAAAAACAATCAATAAAGGGCACAAATCCCGAAATTACCAAAACCCGACCCCCGGGCCCACGTCTCGAAATTCAGAAATTTTCACACCAATAGATTCCTTATCTCCCCACGCGTTCATACATATCAAAAGTTCTCAAATCTGACCCCAAATGGTCCTTCAAATCCCCAAATCAAAAGTCTAAATTTCCAAGCCCTAGTTCTTCAATTTTTAGCTTAAGTTCCATGATTTTCTATGTGGAATTCTCATAATAATCGAGTTTTGGGTCCAAGAATCTTACCTCAACGTGATTCCCCTTGAATCCCTCTTCAATCCCCTTTAAAAATCTCCAAAAACGACCAACTATGGAGGAAATAAGCCTCAAAATCGCGGACAAGACGAGTTAAAAACATTCTGCCCAGGCCTTAATTTCCTTCTTCGCGAACGCGGTCAAACACTCGCATTCGCGAAGCACAATTTTACTTTGACCAATTTTCCTTCTACGCGATCGCGACCAAGCCCCCGCGAGCGCGATGCTTTACCCAGTCGAACCTTCGCGAACGCGCTCCGTCTATCGCGAATGCGATGAGCAACCTTGACCTCAGACCAGCTGACCAAAAGACCCTATGCGAACGCGATTGCCATCTCGCGAACGCGTTTCACCAATTCCTTAGCCCTTCGCGAACACGAAGCTCCACTCACGAACGCGAAGGGTAATATCCCTGCAATAGCTGAACAGATTTTCTGCAATTTTCTTAACTCCAAAATGATCCGATTGACTACCCGAAACTCACCCGAGGCCCCCGGGACCTCAACTAAAGGCACCAACATATCCTAATACCTTATTCAAACTTGTTCCAATCATCAAAACACTTCAAACAACATCAAATTAACCAAAACACACCAGATTCAAGCCTAAGTTTCTAAAAATCTTCCAAATTTCGCTTGTGATAAAAAACTCAACCAAACCACGTCCGAATGACCTGAAATTTTGCACACACATCCCAAATGACACAACGGGAACTACTGCAACTCTCAGAATTCCATTCCAACCCCTATATCAAAATCTTGCCCATCAACCGGAAATTGCCAAAATATCAACTTCGCCAATTCAAGCCTAAAACTACTCCAAACCTCCAAAACTCATTCCGATCATGCTCCTAATTCCCAAATCACCTCCCGAAGCTAACCGAACCATCGGAACTCACATCCGATCCCTCTAACACATAAGTCAACGTTCGGTTGACTTTTCCAACTTAAGCCTTCTTAAAAGAGACTAAGTGTCTCAAACTTCACCAAAACCAATCCGGATTCAATCCGACCAACCCAATACCTCAAAACACGGATAAACAATACAATAAGAAGCAGAAATGGGGGAAACAGAGCGGTAACTCATGAGACGAGTGGCCGGGTCATCACAGTACGATTCCATATATAGCGAGCCATATGAGCAAGGAATGAATCACATTGAAATGTGTGCACGCATGTTCCCCCACTTGCTAAAGTTCTCACAGTTTGAGAAAAATCACAAGTCTCTTGGAAATGCATTCAACAAATTTGATATTCAGTGGCAAAGATCACCACTCCAAACTGGATCGTAAGTGTTGTCATTTGCTATTAATTTATATGTACTTTAGATTTATTTTATTAAAGATATTGTTTAATTGACTCCATATCTTACATTTTTCTTGGGACTGATTGTGGTGCATTCCTAATCAAGTATGTGGAGTTGTTGATGATGGGAAAGGATGTGGAGAAATTCCAACCTGAAGACATAACAAACTTTAGAAAAGAACTTGCAACAAATCTTTGGGCACATGGAGAGTGGAAAAGAAATTCTGGTTATGATACACCACGAGAAAATGTTGGCGACGACTATGATAGTGAAAATGAAACTTCCTGCCCAAAGGAGTTGTAGTTTAGTTGTAAAGAAAGTCAGATGTTGTTGAATTTGGTATAAAATTGCTGTAAAGAATCCATATGAATTCTAAAATATCCTGTAAATTGTTCACAAGGCACTTTTATTTTTTTTGCATGGCATAATTTTTTGGTCACATCTATGCCAAATGACAGTATCAGCAGTAATATGAAGGTATCATGTTATTGATTTCTTTCTTTTTGTTAACTATTGATTTCTCCATTTGCAATTCCTAAATTAAGTGTATTGAGCTTGTAAGTCTAAGTTCAGGACCAAGTGTCCTTAACTTTTGAATTTGTAATTGTAAGTTAACGACTACCTGTCCTTAACTTTTTAACTTGGAACTGTAAGTTCACGACCAAGTGTCCTTAACTTTTGAACTTGTAACTGTAAGTTAAGGACTACCTGTCCTTAACTTTTGAACTTGTAACTGTAAGTTCATGACCAAGTGTCCTTAACTTTTGAATTTGTAAGTGTAAGTTCAGGACCAAGTGTCCTTAACTTTTGAACTTGTAACTGTAAGTTAAGGACTACATGTCCCTAATTTTTGAACTTGTAACTGTAAGTTCAGGACCAAGTGTCCTTAACTTTTGAACTTGTAACTGTAAGTTAAGGACCAACTGTACTTAAATTTTGAACTTGTAACTGTAAGCTCAGAACCAAGTGTCCTTAACTTTTGAACTTGTAACTGTAAGTTAAGGACTACATGTCCTTAATGTTTGAATTTGCAACTCTAACTCCAGGACCAACTGTTCTTAATTTTTGAACTTCCACTCTAAGGTCAAGACCAATTGTCCTTAATATTTTATCTTGTTAGTCTAAGTTAATGACTAAGTGTCCTTTAAATTATGAGCTTGTAAGTCTAAGTTCAGGACTAAGTGTCCTTAACTTTTGAACTTGTAACTGTACGTTCAGGACTATTTTTCTGAAATATTCTGAACTTCCGGAAATCTAAACAATAATCCGAGATTACCAGAAGTTAAGGACATTTTAGAAATTTATGTCCTTAATATTAGATTCATAATTCAAATTTTCAGTACTTTAGAAATCTATGTCCATTAAATTTTACTTGTACCAATGTGATATTAAAAATAAAGATGTATCAAGCTGCATGTGTCAAATTCTATAAAGAAAAGGACTTTCTTGTTTACTTACAGCAAGAGTAAAATCCCATAAACAATAATTGGTCCGACAAAGGTAAATTGAACACCCAAAAAATTAAAAAGAAACAAAGAGCACGTAAGCGCAAAGAAACGTTGAAAATTCAGGACATCTTTTATATAAACATCCGCTCAAATAAAAACAATCTAAATGAATCCAATTTATAGCAAAACTTAAAAGAGTAGACAAACATAAGTGGATATATCTATTATTCTCTATGCTTCCTTGGAAATGGATGGACTGCCGGAGAATATATACAAGATGTTCTATTATGACCAATTCTTCTGCAACGACCACATTTGAATGTTATTTTTGATGACTTGATAGCTGTAATATGCCTTTTCTTCTGCCTTCTACCTGGCGGAACTTTGAAATCTGGAGGTTTAATAATTTATGACTTAACACTCTCTAGTACAATCCAAGAATCAGTATGTCCGACAGGATGTACTTGTCTTTCATATGTTTTCAGCCAAGATTCCTTTAAGTACCAGTGCGAGCAGAAATTGGACTTCTTGTTGTTTCTCTTCTCGATTGCTGCAATTGCATGTATACATGGTAATTCATCAAATTGAAACTGATAACAATCACATGTTCTTTTGTTAAGTCCACCAAGAAATTAATTCCTTCTTCCTCAACTCTAGAACGCCATGAATCAACAGGGAAGACCTTCAATGTTGAAAAATTATAAGTTAGTACATTAAAATAATAAGCTAAACAAAGAACATAATACTTACACTTAAAGTAAAAGCTAAATCTATCTTTTTCATCAATTCCTCTTCTACCCAACAAGAAACGTCATAAAAAGTTCCTTCTGCTTCATTTCTTCTTTCATAAAATCAAAGTTGTAGCTTCACTTGGATGAAATCCATCATTCTTAATATAGGCAGCTCCCTTGCTTCTAATAGCACAGAATTCATTGACTCAACTATGTTTGTTGTGAGCATGTCATATTTTTGTCGTGGACTACAAGAACGTGCCCACCTTTCCGGTGGTTCTTCCATCAAGTAGTCAAACGTCTTCTTATCAACTTTTGATATATCTGACATGTATAGATCAAATTCTTTGCGCCTGTATACTCTTGCAGCACTTTGAAAAAGTTTTATGACCTCACTTTTCACTTTCCTTCGCTTTAGGTTCTGCTCCAAATGATAGATACAAATCCCATGGTGGCTTTCAGGATATACCTTTGCAATGCCATGTGCAATAGATTGATGCCTCTCTGATAAAAAAAATTAAATTGTCGCGGCTTGCATTGTGAAGCTTAGTAAAGTATCACTCGTAGGAATTTTTTGGTTATTTGCATCCTTTGAAACTGAAATCATTAAAACACCACAAAATTTTGACTTCAAAAAAGTTGCATCAACAGCAATCTGTAACAACCCGGTCGGTCGTTTTTAGAATTAATGCCCCGATCCCCTAATAACTGCTTCCCCCGTGCTTATTTCTGCTATTGTGAGTTGCCGGGAGGATTCGTTTTGAGTTTCGGAGTATTTTGGGACACTTAGTCCCTAATGAGAGCTTAGGCTTTAGAATTTGGACCGTAGTCGTAATAGTGTGAGGACAACCTCGGAATGGAATTCCGTCGATTCCGTTAGCTCTATTGGGTGATTTCGGGCTTAGGGGCGTGTTCGGATTGTATTTTGGAGGTCCGTAGCTTATTTAGGCTTGAAATGCCGAAAGTTGAATTTTTGAAGTTTCCGGCGATAGTGAGATTTTGATATCGGGGTCGGAATCTGGTTCCGAGAGTTGGAATAGTTCCGTAGTATTGAATGTGACTTGTGTGCAAAATTTGGGGTCAATCGGACTTGGTTTGGTTGGTTTCGGCATCAGTTGTGGGATTCTTGAAATTTCAAGTTCTTTAGGTTTGGATTGGAGGGTGATTCGTGGTTTTAGCGTTGTTTGATGTGATTCGAGGGTTGGATTAATTCCATATGATGTTTTAGTATTGGTTGGTATGTTTGGTTAGGGTCCCGGGGGCCTCGGGTGTGTTTCGGGTGAGTTTTGAGCGAGTCCGGACATTCCGGAGCTTAGAAAAAGGATCTGATGCTTAAATCTTCACTGGGGGCAGGATTCTTACCGCTGAGGCGGAAGTTTTTCCGCTAAGGCAGAGGTCTTACCACTGAGGCGGAGATTTTTCCGCGGTCCGCGGTCATGAAGAATCCGCAGGTCATTGGTCCAACTTCGGAAGCCTATACCTTTTGATATACAAGGAATTTTGAGATGATTCATAAACGAAAGTTGTAGCCCTTCGTGTCTAGTTTTCCAGAAAGGTAAAGAAATTATAATTTGGACATCTGTAGAGAAAGTTATGACCAAAATACTAAGGCCTGTCTGTGCAGCCACCAGAAGCGCGACAACGGTGGTTTTACCGCGGTCAGCGGTGGTTTTACCGTGGTTAGCGGTGACGGGAATCTCAGAGGTGCACTATAAATACGAGGTTTGGGGTTTTATTTCATATTTTGACCTAGAGAGCTCGGGCTTTGGCGATTTTTCGAGAGATTTTCAAGAAAACCATCGGGGTAAGTGATTCTAACTCAATTTTGGCTAAAATACATGATTCTAACGTTGGATTCATCATTTGAGTAGAGATTTGAGAAAAATTGTGGAACTTCATAAAATGAATTTTTGGGATTTGAAAGCCGATTTGGAGTCGGAATTGAGTGAAACTAGTATGGGAAGTCTCGTAATTGAATGGGTTGTCGGATTTTGAGACTTTGGTCGGATTCCGAGATATGGGCCCGGGGACATTTTGGTCATTTTTTCTAATTTCGCGTATTAGTTTAGAATTTATTAGTTGAATTAGCTACTTGAAGTGTTATTTACATTATGCAATTACTTTGAATAGATTTGGGCCATTTGGAGTCGGACACTCGTGGCAAGAACGTGGTATAGATTTGATTGAGCTGGTTTAAGGTAAGTGGCTTGTCTAACCTTGTGTGGGGGAACTCTCCTTAGGATTTGGTACTCTGATATTTGAAATACCTTGTACGTGAGGTGACGAGCGCGTACTTGTGCTGATTGTTGAAAATCCTGATTTTCATTTAAGTATCTATAATTTCGTATTTTTCTTCACTGATTACACTACTTGAACTTTGAGCTTACTGTTAGCTTCGGAAAGCATGCCTAAATGACGAAATTGCCTACTTGCTCAAATTGCCTTATCTGAAGTCTATGCAGCATGCTAGGTTAGAATTACTTGTCTATTTTGATATTAAATTGAATTGAGTTGATTATTCTTGTGTTGTTGCTGCGTGTTTACATTGGGACTACGGACGGTTCCCGGTAGATCCCCCTTGTCTGTTTATTTGGGACTACGGATGTGGTATTCTGGTAGATCCCCCTGCACAGTTATATGGAACTATGGGACTGCACCCCGGTAGATTCTCCCAGTACTGGGTATTTACATTTGGGGACTACGGATTGGGATTCCGGTAGATCCTCGACGCACTATGATTTGGACTACGGGACGACACCCGGGAGATTCACTGGACATTTACATTTTGGGACTACAGGACGGTATCCTGGTAGATCCCCGGTTGCTGGATATTTACATTTGGGGGCTACAGGACGATATCCTAGTAGATCCCTGGTTGCTATCTCTGTGTTGAGCTGTATTCTTTCTGTGATGTTTTTCTCTGTTGTAATTGTTGTTATTCTTATCATTATACTGTGTTACTTCATACTGTTTCGTTTTTCCTTATATATATGTATATAACCGGTAGGGCCCTGACCTTCCTCGTCACTACTCAACCGAGGTTAGGCTTGGCACTTACTGGGTACCGCTGTGGTGTACTCATGCCCTTTCCTGCACATGTTTTTGCGTGTGCAGATCCAGGTACTTCTACTCAGTCTTATCACCCTCGAGGCGAGGCACTTCTGTAGAGACTTCGAGGTATATCTGCCGCATCCGCAGACCGAGGAGTCCCTTTCTATTCTCTGTACTAGTATAGCCCTTCTGTATCTTCCTTGTTGATAGAAATTTCTGGTGTTAAAGCCTTTTATGTACTCTTAGCTTATGATTCATGGGGTTCCGGATTTTGGGAGTGTTAGGTTGAGATTCTTGTACTGTTATATGCCGGGCTGCATCATAAACACTGTTCTATTTTGTTATCTCGATTTTTAATTGTTTTCTTTCCGAAATTGTTTCTTTTCCGCATTTGTTAGGCTTACCTAGTCTTAGGGACTAGGTTCCGTCACGACTGTTCACGGAGGGCGAACTTGGGTCGTGACACAATCACTCGTCTACAATGAGTCCAACCAGTTATTGATGATCCATATGCATAAAACATATAAAGAAACCTGAAAATACAGTATAACAATTGGTTAAAAATACAGGACACGAAATTAAGGACAGGTAGTCCTTAACTTAGAGTTACAAGTTCAAAAGTTAAGGACAGGTAGTCCTTAACTTAGAGTTACAAGTTCAAAAGTTAAGGACATGTAGTCCTGAACTTAGAGTTAAAAAGTTAAAAAGTTAAGGACAGGAAGTCCTGAACTTAGAGTTACAAGCACAGAAATTAAGGACAGGTAGTCCTTAACTTAGAGTTACAAGCACAAAATTTAAGGACATGTAGTCCTGAACTTAGAGGTCCAAGTTCAAAAAATAAAGACATGTAGTCCTGAACATAGAGTTCCAAGTTCAAAAAGTAAGGACATGTAGTCCTGAACTTAGAGTTTCAAGTTCAAAAGTTAAGGACAGGTAGTCCTAAAGTTCAAGTTACAAGCTCACAAATTAAGGACACTTGGTCCTTAACTTAGAGTTACAAGCACAGAAATTAAGGACAAGTAGTCCTTAACTTAGAGTTACAAGAACAGAAATTAAGGGCACCATGTCCTTAACTTTTTCATTGCACGCATCAAAGTTAAGGACACCATGTCCTTAACTTTTTCACTGCACACATCAAAGTTAAGGACACCGTGTCCTTAACTTTCTCAATGCACATATTAAATTTAAGGACACCATGTCCTAAAGTTTATAAAACAGACTAATAAACTCTTTCTGATTGTTTACCTGTTGTTGTCGTCTATCTTTATGTTAGTATATGTTCCCGGATTTTTACTTTTCATCATATATAAGTATGAAGACAATAATTAATAATTCTCTTCAGGAGTTCCTCTTATTAAAGCTGAAGCACGTTGAATAGCACGCCACGCCTTGTGATAACCAATGTCTAGTCCATGCAATTTTTGCATTTTTGCCATGACAAAGGTTGGTGTAACTTCAAAACTTGGGTCTCGAAGATTGTCAATAATGTAACCACTAATCAACTTTGAAGTTGCGTGCCATTGATCAGCTTTCATAGTGTTAACTGAGCAGTCATGATTTTTCTCAATCTTTACAATCTTGAACATTGTTGAATCTTTAATTCTAAAAGCACGCACACACCACCCACACCTATCATCATTGCATTTCAATGAATATCTTGTACTATTACTGGTGCACTCTCTAAGACTTGAATATCCCTTGTTCGTTGTCAATCTCTATAATGCTTTGTCCTTCCACTTGAATAGAATCAAATGTTTGAAGCACCTCTTCAATTATTGGTTGAGCTTCAACCACATCTATTTCCATTATCTGTTGGCATTTGTCTTGATTGTCATGTTGAGTTTCTCTATTGACATGTTCAAAGGTGCTAGTAGAACCAAAAACTCTTTCCGAAACATCAACAATGAAAAGACAGCCCTTGAAGAGTGAATGACTTTTTAGTAACTCTATACATGTGTGAAGAACTAAATCTTTGGATACAAGCATTCCCTTGCTTGTTCCCAGGTTGATATCAAACTATATCATTGTTTCAAACTTGTCTCTATCCAATTCAATAACTTCAAAGACCTGTTTAATGAAATCTTCAAATCGAATTGCCTCAGGTACTAGAACAAGCTTTGTTTGATGATCAAGATACTTATAGTCTGCAGTCCATCTACCATTAAAAGCAACTATAATACATATTGTTTCCATCCTGCAAGTCAAGAAAATGGGAAATTCAGGACATATTTATACAGCAATCGTGAAGTTAAGGACACGATGTCCTAAACTTTATCAATACAACTTGCAAAACACAGGACACTATGTCCCTAATATTTAGAACAGTCATGAAGTTAAGGTACTCTATGTCCTGAATATTTACACAGTAGTCATGAAGTTAAGGACACTATGTCCTTAATATTTAGAACAACTACAAAAAAGTTAAGGACAACGTGTCCTTAACTTTTTCAATACAATTTGCAAAAACAGGACACTATGTCCTTAATATTAACAACCGCAAAAAGGTTAAGGACATCGTGTCCTTAACTTTTTCAATACAATTTGCAAAAATAGGACACTAAGTCCTTAATATTCAGAACAACAACAAAAAAGTTTAGGACATCGTGTCCTTAACTTTTTCAATACAATTTGCAAAAACAGGACACTATGTCCTTAATATTCAGAACAACAGTCATGTTAAGGACACCAAATCCTTAACATTGTGTCCTCAATATTTATAGAATAATCACAGAGTTAAGGACGCGATCTCCTTAACGTTACAATCTAGAAAAGCAAAAAAAATTAAATTCCTAGTAACGAAATAAAAATTCACACAAACACACAAAAACATAAAGAGATATCTCAAACATTAGAACTTATGCAATTCTGGACGATCACAGCCTCTGCAAGTTAGTTACGTAAGTTTGAGCTGCTGCTGCTGATCGTTAATAAGGAGCGTAGGTATAAGCCAAATCCTTATAACAGAAGGGTTTTTTTGTCCGGGCGGGTAAAAGTTTATTAAAGCAGTGGCTAAAGACTAAAGACATTTAAAAGAGTGGCTTAAAAGTAAAGACATATGTTATTAATGGTTATATGTGCACATCGCCGGATTAATTACTACAACAAATTTTTCAATTCATGCTGTAATCTAGTATACTCTGCAGTACTGGTCTAAAGCTACTACACGTTTTGGTTTCAAGTACGGTAGGCATGTAAAATTTATTGGATTCAAACTCAATAAATAATTTGGATTATATTTTAAATATACTAGTCCAAATAAATTACGGGCTAATATATTTAGATTAATTATTTTAGTCCAATAAATATTGACTGGGCTAGTCCATTTGATTGGGCTACAAGTGACGAGCCCACTTCATTAGGCCCAAGATGTCATCTTCCTAGAGACCCAGTTTGGTGCTACGTGTAAAATTACATGGCACCTCAAGTCAAACGGAAGAGCCAATAGGATCGTGCCACGTGTCAAAATGACAAGGCGTGGCGAGTCAAATTAAAGAAGGCCAATGAAACTACGCCACATGTGCAAGTAACATGTTCTCGCCAATCAAATGCGGCCTTGTCACACTTCAATATAATTGGTCGGAAAGAATTTTTCTCATCCCAACTCTTCCCTCCCACAACTATAAATAGGGGTCTTCATAACTCAGAAAAGACACCAGAAGTTATAACAAGAAGCATGAGAGAGCTCGTGGACCAAACGCCACAAATTTTCTAAAAGTTTCAAGCTTCAAGCATTCAAGTTCAAGTTCAAGAAATCAAGTTCAAGCTCAAGAAAGAAGAACAAATCAAGGTTCAAAGAGTTCGAGTTCAAATCAAAGTTTGTGCTAGTCGAATTCAAGATCATCATTCGTGGTAACAAATATAGATTCAAGATCAAGCTCAAAGCCCCTTCAATTTATTTACTATTGGAAAGAAGAATCGGAAGAATCATAGAGATTGTAACATACAAATCACTTGATATAAAATACTACGATTGTTGTAATATTTTTCAGTCTCAAGTATTTTCTTGATGCAAATTTATTATCCACAAGATCTTAATTTACAAATGTTTGGAAGGGGGAACAAGTGAACAAGTTCAGCAAGAAATTGCTGAAATTAGTATAACAACGCAAAAATTAGTCTCTCTTCCTCAAAATACTCATATTCGTGCAGATATTAGTGGAGTTAGGATGCTGATCACACATGCATGTTTGGAGTCTAAAAAATCATATAGTTTAAGGCATTAGAGTGCCAATATATTTTATAATATGCTGTTAGCTTTTCCTTGTCCAATATTCACGCATGTACATGCCTCTTATTTTTTTTGGTAACTAACTTGTTTTATTAATCACCAGTATCAATTACAAAATCATAGCAAAGCTAACACATCTGCTATCAATCTCTGGACATATCATACTCTACTTCCTAGGAACATAAGCTATGTAAAAAAGACTTGTTCCTAGGAGTTACACTAACACTAACAACATAAGCTATTTCCTTTGCAATCTGCTCCCATGCTCTGTTCTTTTTCTCAAAAATTCGCCAGTTCCTTTCAATCCACACTTGATGAGCAGCTTCTGCGTAGACAACTTTGAAGATCTGCGCTCATTGTGGTTTTCCTTTAGCACAGTGGATTGCCCACTGTGTGAATTGTTGCCAATCTATAAGTCCCAGGTATTGTATTTGCATCCAGTTGCAAAGTTTACTCCATATTTGCTTAGTGTATTCACATTGCATGAATAAATGATCTCTTGTCTCCACTTGCCTTCTGCACATCACACATTGATTATCAACATTAATCCTCCATTTGCTCAATCTATCACAAGTCATCAATCTTCCATGCATCATAAGCCACATTGTAAATTTTGCTTTTGGTCTTGCTGCATTATTAAACATCAAGCTATTCCATTCCACCCTGTTGTAATCTCCAAGCAAATGTAGGTAGATTTGTCTGATCAAGCTTCTTTTGTGATGTTGTTCAAATTGTCTAGTTGCTAGTGTCCCGCTTGCCTCTATCACTTTCCTCACCATCCAGCAGGCTTGCTGTGGTATTGGCATTATGTTAATCTACTGGTTTTTAATATAATATGTATGAATTCATCGGATCCACATCTTGTCTTGTTTGTGTGCTAAGTCCCAACAAACCTTAGCAATGGCTGCTTTGTTCCATAACTTCAGATTGGTGATATTGAGACCACCCCTAGCTTTAGGTAGACAAACTTTGTCCCATGCCAACAATGCCTTCTTTGTAATTTCATTAGCTCCAGACCACACATATGATCTGCATAGTCCCTCCACAACCTTGATCACCTTTGTTGGAAATATAAATAACTGCGCCTAGAAAGATTGTATACCAAATAACACACTTTGGACTAACTGTACTCTCCCAGCATAAGACAAGGTCTTCGCAGTCCAAGAAGTAATTTTGTAGTCATTTTATCAATAAGAGGTTGCCACTGAAGGATACTTAGTTTCTTAGTTGACAAAGGCACACCTAAATATTTGAAAGGTAATTCTCCAGTGAAAGGCCCAAATACTGTAGGATTTGTTGTCTATTTTCTGTAGAAACCCCTTCAAAATATGCTTTACTCTTGTTGAGATTATCTTGAAGCCCAGAAACTTGAGTGAACTGATAAATTTTCAGTTGCAATGCTTGAATTGATTTCAAATCTCCTCTTGCAAATAACAGTAAGTCATCAGCAAAACTTAGATGAGTGATCCCTAATTTGGCACATCTAGGATGATACTTGAATTCTTTCACCATCTTCAGGTTAGCCAGGTTACTACTCAAGTACTCCATTGTATGGCAAACAAAAAAGGAAACATAGGATCATCCTGTCTCAATCCCTTAGCAGCATTGAATGGCTTTGTTGGCTCACCATTAACACTGATAGAATAATTGACTGTCTGAATGCATTCCATAGCCCAAGAAATGAACAACTGAGGAAATCCCAATTCTTCCATAACTTGCTTCATATATGGCCATTCAGCAGAATCATAGGCTTTCTGCAAATCTATCTTTATCATACAACGAGGAGAAAAGTTCTCCCTAGAATAGGCCTTCACCAACTCATGTGCCAGAATTAAGTTATCTGCAATCTTTCTCCCAGGTATAAACCCTGCTTGAGCTTCATTGATGATTGTACTGATTATGCCCTGCATCGTTGATGCCAGAATCTTGGATACCATTTTGTATATCACAGTGAAACAGGCAATTGGCCTGAACTCCTTCACAGTTTTAGGCTTATTCACCTTAGGAACCAAGGTAATGGCTGTACAGTTTACAGCTCTGTATAATTTCCCAGTAGCAAAGAACTCCAGTACAGCTTCAGTAATTTCATCTTTGAAAATTGGCCAAGCTTTCTTAAAAAAACATGCATTGTATCCATCAACACCAGGTGCCTTGTCATCTCCAATAAAGCACAGTCCCTCATAAGTTTCTTCTGGAGTCACATTCTTACATAGATCAATTCTTTGTTGCTGATTAAGTTTTGGTACCTTGTACAACACCATTTTATCTATAGCAGGAAGTGATTGAGCAGCAGTTCCCATCAGCGACTTGTAAAATTCTACTATCTCTCTTTTGATGTTTTCTGGGTCAGTTAGTCTGCTACCATTAATAGAATTAAGCTCTAGTATTTGATTTCTTTGGCTCCTTTCTTACATGACAACTGAGAAGTATTTTGTATTGGAATCTCCTAACTTTATCCACTTTGCTATGGCTTTTTGTTTCAAAGCTCCTTCTTCAATCATATCCTATTTTCCCAAATTTTAGACCAGCCCCTTCTCCTCCAACAATAGCTCATCAGAGCAATTTGTAGTAATGTTGCTTTGAACCCTTTCAAGTTCAATTCTGACTTTCTCAATCTTCTGTCTAATGAATTTGAACTCCTCAACATTAAGCTTTCTCAGTACTGGTCTTAATGCTTTGAGTTTCAACCAAACATCCTGCATACTCTTCCTGTGGACTATTTGTTGCCATACTTACTGAACATCAGTTAGGAATCTCTCATGTTCTGCCCAGACATTGAAGAATTTAAATGGAGTCTTCCTACTTCCTTGGTTATCAGTTAAGGTTAAGCTCATATGAGCATGATCAGAAATGAAAGGCAGCTCATATACAGTAGTGATATGCCCCCACTGCATCATACATTCATAGTTGCCGAAAATCCTGTCAATTCTACTCCATATCCTGTCCTCCCATCTTGTTTGTTAGACCATGTATAATAATCACCTTCCCAAGACAGCTCACTAAGTCTTAAGTCTTGTATACACTTGCTGAAGTCTTGAGTTTCAGCCATGGTAATGGGATTTCCATGCATCCTATCTTGTAATTGTAGGACAACATTAAAATCTCCTTGTTTACCGTGAAAATGGTAATACCAATTAAATTTGTTGATGGGACTCTAAAAATACGTGATCTATTTTTATGCTGGTTGTTTAAGCAGATGATGCTATATGTATGAAGTTTAGAGACAAAATGCGAGCCAAAATAGAGTTATAATTAAACTGATGAGCTAGCCAATCGGGGCCTCGGACTGACCGATCCAGAGCCTCGAGGTTGATTCCTGGGCTCGGGCTCGAGCTATTAAGGGCAATCGGGAAAGGGCTAACAGTTGTAAAATAATCATCGAAGGCTCTTTATGACGAATGATAAGCAATAAATGAAGAAAAAGTATGAAGATAATAAATAAGAGCAACAATATCGAGAGAGTATGTTAGAGAGAAAAAGAGAGAGTTCTTGTATATTCGAGTGAAGTAGTTGGAGCAACAGATGATGTATAAAATGACAGGGATCCCCTTTATATAGTAGGAGAAATCCCAATGTAGTACAAATGTATTAATTACAAAGATATGGAGATGGGACAGCTAGATACTGCCATGATGCGGGCTCAGACTATCCTGACGGACTCTGTTGACTCTAGCTGCACGCCTTGGGAACTCCCCATCTCTACCATAGCTGGGGTCATCATTGT